>NW_006159858.1:4088730-4089914 GCF_000334495.1 Tupaia belangeri chinensis
TTCTCTCGGCTCAAATTTTTAAAACAATGGAAACAATAACAAATGAAATGAAATACATAAATCATTTTTCTTTTAATTTTTTGAAAAGCGATTGAGGTGCAGAATCAGGAGCCAGAGACTGCTTTTGATGAGTTCTCGCTCTGCCACCTATCAACAGCTAGATGGGAAAGATTATTTCATTTCTCTGGGCTTTCACCTCCTTTCTAGGAAGGAGATAATAATGGTATCTATCTCATAGAGTAGCTTGTGAGGATTAAAAGAGTTCCTACAGTGAGAGTACTTTAAACAGTGCCTGGCACATACATTTCATTACAGTACACTCATTAGTAGCGCTGATAATGGGCCCAGCGAAGGGAAGGAAAAAGGAAACAGGAAAATTAAACGTGCCAAAGACCGTGAGGTTCTACCGGGAAAAGGAAGGCGGGCGACAATGTGAAATCAACATAGACTGAGGAATTAGGGTTTGGGATGAAGTTGAGGGGACGGGGTTTCATAACACCTGATTCCAGTTCTGCTTGTGACTACGGTTCACCCTGGTGAGCCTAGCTAGAGTTTCGGGCATTTTTATAATGAAATGTACTTGGGTTTCAGTAACCTCCTGCTCTAACGTACAGATTCAAAATTGAGGATCAGTGTTTTAAAATATAGATTTTTTTTTTCTCTAAACACAAATTCCAACTTGTACAAACTTGTATGAAATATAATAATGACACCAATCATTTCCTCTTGGAGATCTATTCGCTTTTTGTTTGAGTTCTGGAAGTGTTCCGTAGGCGTTTTGTAATTCGTTATGTTTCAACAACATTTGGGGAAATATCTGGGGGGTTCGAGGCAGGAAACACAAAAGGCCAGGCTAATAGGGTCCACGGAGCCCCGCCACAATGGCTGCAATGGGCCACACAGCTCTGGGAAAGACAATTCCCCAAAAGGGTGGCTGGGGAAGGCAGATAAAAGACCAAAGTTGGGTCATGTGACAGGTGTCACTTGAGTAACAGTACTGGGGCCAGAGATAAAAGCCCACTCCTTCTGGTCACATGACACAGCTTCATTACGCTCCCAGCGGGGGGTTAGAGAGTCTGGATGCCATTTTTACTTATTTATTTATTTGTGTTTTTTCCCCTTATTCTGTGATAATGAGAAAATGTTTAAACTCCCATCTCTGTGTTTAAACATTTCTTCCTGCT
>NW_006159858.1:4089945-4116428 GCF_000334495.1 Tupaia belangeri chinensis
CTGCTGACAGCAGCGGGATACCCCTTGATCAACTGTCAGATTGGAAAGTGCAATTTTTCTGGAAAGTAAACAGCATGTTAGCTGGTTGGAAATAATTTTCTGTTTATTGGTAGCTGTTAGTCTAGGAGTGATGGAGCCCTGTGACAGCACTTGTCAAGTGAAGAATAAGAATCAAGTTTGGAAATACCTTGAAGACATAGCGCTGACAATAAGGCCTTACCATTTTCTGATAGAAATGTGCTCTGAAAAAGTTAAATTAGAATGGGCAGAAAAACTCACGACTTTTCCAGTGTTCCTAGCCCCTGGAGAACCTGGTGGCAAAACTGACAGACTCAAAGGCAAACGCACGGAATGCTGGGGGTGGACGTGTCCTTGGCAGTCACTAAGTTTAAGCCCCTTGCTTCGCTCCTGGGGGAACCAAGGCTCAGACAAATCCCGTGGCCTCTCCCCACAACAAAGTGGAAAACATAGTAGAGACACACAAGTTTTTTTCTTTTAAAATTGCATGAGGAAGACAATGGAAAAAACTGGGACAGACAGTTTAAACATTTTAACCTAAGTGTACTAAGCAATGTTTAATAGCACATACGTCTATGTATGTATATGTGTATATAAACATACGTGTGTGTGTGTGTGTGTATGAGTTCCTTTTTCTACACTGGCTGAAGACATCATTATATTCTTTTATTGATTAAACATGTTGTCATCAAAAAAGTTTCTCATAAGTTGTACAGTCATCAGTCCATAACTACTTCAGGGTAAATTTGGGGTCTTGATTTGTCCCAGAATTTTTTTTAAGAGAGATTTTTGCCATTGGGTGTATGCATTCACCGAAGAGAC
Source organism: Tupaia belangeri chinensis (assembly GCF_000334495.1). Lineage (NCBI taxonomy): Eukaryota > Metazoa > Chordata > Mammalia > Scandentia > Tupaiidae > Tupaia > Tupaia belangeri. The sequence goes on from NW_006159858.1 coordinate 4,090,786, forward strand.
AGAGAGAGAAAGAAAGTGAGAAATCACCCTCCAGAGAGGATGGCTACACCACAATCCTTTCTCCTCCATTCTCCTCTCAGGATCTTGGGCACCCACAAGCACCTGACATGAGTTTAAGCCACCAGATCCAGGACTCAAACCGTGGCTGACTATGTGGGAGTCCAGTGACATAACCATTAGGCCATCTGCTGGCTCCTGTCCCAGAACTTTTTTAGTTTACTTATCTACTTCATGAAAAAGAAGAGAGAGAGAAAGCAAAAGAGGAAAAGAGAGAGAAAGAGACAGCAACCCCCAACAGGGTCTCACCATGCCATGATCCTCCCCACAGCCTTCTAGCTGGCCAAGAGTATGGCCATGACTACAAGTGTGCCTAGCAGTTTAGCTTGACCCAGAATCCAAAATCCAGGCTTCCCCATATGGCGCAAGTATCACACAGTGGCACCCCACCACCTGTGCTACCATGGCTAGGCCTCGTTCTAGAATTTGCCTCACTTTTTTCTAATAGTTGGAAAATCACTTCAAGCTACTAAGTGCCTTTGCCTAGATGTTTCCAACAAACATGTCAAGTCCTACATATCCATACTTCTCCCCATATCAAAAATTAACCAGAAAATCTCTTCTCCATTCACACTTGGGTTAACAGCTTCACCTTGTACCCACTTGCCTCATTCCCCTCTCTTCATCTCCTAAACACTTTTTGGTCCATTTTCCCTTCTCCATCTCCACTTTCAAACTATGTGAGTCTCAAAGCAGGGTTCCTATAAGCTACATCAGCACCACCAGTAAATGATTAGAAATGCGAACGCTTAGGCCCCACTTTAGACCTACTAAATCCGAAACCGGGGGATGAGGCCCAGTAAACCTGCATCTTCACCAGCCTTCCAGGTGATTCTGATGCACTAACATTTGTGTGCATATGTATGGTTTTAGCTGTTTTCAGTAACACCTAATACTTGTACAAAATTGCAGGGGTACGATAGGATTTCACAGCACGAGGATACAACGTGCAGTGATTTGCTGAGGATCATTAGCATATCCGTCATCTCAGCCATTTGTCATTCATTGTACTGGGAACATTCAAAATCCTCCCTTTTAGTTACTGTAAGATTCGGAGCAATTGCTACCTATTTTTGCCCTGCTCTAATTTATAACACTACTATTGCTCCTCCTCTCTATCTACAAATTTATTTCCATTAATGAACATCACTCTATCCCTCACCCTCACCTTTTCAGCCTCTAGTAGTCATTCTCTGACCTCTTTGAGGTCATTTTTTCAAACTTCACATACGAGGAAGAACGTGTAAATACTCTTTCTGTGCCTGGCTTATTTCACTTAATACAATGCTTTCCTGGCTCACCCATTTAACACCAAGTGATAGGATTTTGTTCTTTTCAATGGCTGAAGAGTATTCCATTATGTATATGTACCACATATTCTTTATCCACTCAACAGTTGACAGACACTTAGGTTACTCCCATAAATTAGCTATTGTGAATAGTGTTGCAATACACATTAGAGTACAGATATTTTTGCAACAAACTAATTTACTATAGGTATATACCTAGTATTAGGATTGATGGATCAAATGGCAGTTCTATTTTCAGTTTTCTGGGGAATCTCCACACTGTTTTCCACAATGGCCATACTAATTTACATTCCCACCAAAGGTATAACAGAGTGCCTTTTTCTTCTCTACGCAGTAAAGTTCAAGAACCTCTTCTCTGGCCATGTACAAAAGGTCTCGCCCAGTCTCCTAGCTGGCCTTGCAGTCACCAGTTTCTCTGAAGTATTCTCCATATCAGTAGTTCTCAACCTTGGCTGCACAATGGAATTACCTGGAGAGATAAAAAAACAAAAACAAAACCAAACCTGATGCCTGGGTTCCACTCTTAGGAATTCTTGTTTATTTGATTTGGTGCACAGCATAGGTATCGGGATGTTATTCTAAGGTACAGCCAGGGCTAAGAATTACTAGTCCACAAGCCAGAGTTCTTCTGTTAAAAGAGAAATCAGATGACGTCACTATTCCTCCTGCAAAAATCTCTAGCAGTCAGAGGCTTGATTCAGAGCAGGACTCTCCAACATGGCCCCATATACACTCTCCAGCTAGTCCCGTCAGCCTAGAGTCTCACTCACCTCCTCCTCCACATTCAGCCACACAACATTTTCCATCATTTCCCATGCGTCAAATTCTGTCACATCCGTAGACTTTTGCACTTTTGTTCCCTCTGCTTGGAATGTCCTCCTCCTTCCTCTATGCCTGATGACCTCAACCTTCAAGACTCAGCTTTCAGATCTTCCAGTCTGGGTGAGTTGCTCTCTCTGGGATTCCAGAACAGCCTGTTGCTATGTATTGGTCCCATTTCATTGCAATTATCAGTTGACGTATTTTTTCCCTTTTAAAAACTGATGGATCTAAAGAATGCTCAGCCTTATGGGACCAGACTGTGTGTGGCACAGTGGTAACACAATGCTCTGGGCTAACCCACATGGAAAGGTATTGGGTTTGTGTCCCAAGACCTCCCTGAATATGCCAGCACACATGGTCCATGATCCAGGGCTGGTTAAATCTGGGGGTGGATCATGGCATGAAGATCCTGTTGGAGGTAATGTCTCTCTTTCTCTCTCTCTCTCTCTCTCTCTCTCTGTCTATCTCACTCATGAAAGAAAGAAAGAAACTTTTAAAAAAAGTTTAACTTTTAAATTAAAAAAATGTGTGTGTGTGTGTGTGTGTATTTATATATATATACAAACTTGTTATAGGGTGCATGAGCTCACCAGAAGACAGAGAGACAGAAAGAGAGAAATCACCGCCTGGGGGATGGCCACACCACAATCCCTTCTCCTCCATTCTTCTCTCAGGATCTTGGGCACGCATGCACACGCGCCCAGTGTGAGTTTAAGCCACCGGGTCCAGGACTCAAACCACAGTCAACTACATGGGAGTCCAGCGTCACAGCCATTACGTTAACTGCTGGTCCCTTAATGTTTTAATTTTATCCCCACTATCTAATATAGGTTGGACTTTGAGATGTTTAATCAGTGGTAACTTTAAGTAAATGAATTTAAAATGTATCAACAACATTTGCTGCCTTTCACTGAAATCAAACGATGACGCCATTTTGTTTTTCTTTCCAGAATTAGTAAAATCACATAGCTGATATCATGTATATAGTCACGTATCTATGTAGGACCTAGGAACCATAGATGCAGGACCAGGAGCCAACCAGATCCAGATTTTGTCACTTGCAGGCGTTCACTTTCTAATTTCTTTCTTTCTTTTTCTTTTTCTTTTTTTTTTGAAATTTGCTATAGGATGTGTGTTGCTATGTATTGGTTCCATTCCATTGCAATTATCAGTTGACATACTTTTTTCCCTTTTAAAAACTGATGCACTGGAGATGGCTTCCTCAAGACAGAGAGGGAAAGAAAGAGAGGAAAATGGAGAAAGCACCTCCCCACCAGGGAGATGGACACATTGCAATTCCTTCTCCTTCATTTTCCGCTTGGGATTTTGGGTATGCACACACACATGCCTAGAGTGTTTTTCAGGCTGCTAGGTCTGAGACTGGAACTGCGCAGTCCAGCATGTGGATCTACCTACCTTACCTTCGCTCCATCTGCTGGCCGTCACTTTCTAATCATTAAGAGAGGGTCAATGGTCACTTTCTCTCTCTGTCTCTCTCTCTCTCTGGTTTAATTTTTTTAAAAATAAAAATAATAAATTAAGATAATTTTTAAAAATTAGGGTCAATAATATCTTTTTCATAGAATGAATGTGAGGATTCATTGTAGTATACCCAGCAGAGTTCCTGACGTAGTGTAGGCACTGAATTAAAGGTGTTATTATAATAGTGAGTAAAACCAGGACCAGTAGGTAACACGGAGGTTAAGGCACCCAGGTCCCACCTGGTTAACTGCATGGTTTAAGAGCACACTCAGCACACGTGGGTGCCCGAACTCCAGAGAGGAGAATGGAGAGATTACTGCATGGTCATCCCCGCTGGGGAGAGGGCGTTCCTTCTCACTCCCCCCTCCTCTCTCTCCAGTGAACACATGTGCCCTGTAGCAAAACCGAAGGAAAGAAAGGAGAAAGAAAGGAAGGGGAAAAAAAAAAAGAATGAGTAAAATCAGCTGAAAAGAAAGTTCAGCTGAGCACTGATTGCTTCTGTTTGTACATCTGTCTCCCCCTGCAGAGCGAGACTCCTCAAAGGGAGAAGCCGTCTTATTTATCTGTGTGTCCCCCAAGGGCTGGGAGCACAGTAGGCATGTATTAATTAATTCTGCCACTCATTCAACAAACATTTATTAAGTTCATGAATGAAATGAATAATACTTCGGTTAGAATGAGGGCTTGCCATTTGGGGCATGGCGAGATGAACACACTTGCCCATCTTACCCAGCACAATCAGCATCGTGGCATGGAAGGTGTCTCAGAGCTCATTAATGATTCGCACTGACAGGAGCGGATATGGAGATAGCCAACCAGGGAAGCCTTCTAATTGCAACATTTAGTAAAGAATTTCTGGTTTATGAATTGTTGCTCCCCAAGTCCACATTTGTAAGAGCTGACCTTGAGCCAGACTGGTTGGGTCAGTAATAATTAGCACAACACTTGTTTTTTCATGTGATAAGAAACTGAAATGGTGAAAAGAATTGTAGGGGAAAACAAAATCACTGTTAAATATTGTCCATTCCTGATTATATAGCTCCTCTCATGGAAAATAAAAGCCCCTTTCTGCCCAATATTTAAGTGTAGGTTGCTCTGTCCTTTCAAAGCAAGTAGAAGGCACAAGTTGGGTCATTAACAGGTGTTATTTGAGCAACAACAAAGAGCAGATAAAAGCATGTAGCAGGTGTAATTGTGTAAATACGTCTCTTTGTAAAAATGAATCACCTCAGTAGACACGTCCCTGAGATCTGAGGGACTCCCAGGAAGTCAGCCGAGCTTGGAGTCTCCCAGATGGAGAAGAAAGACAAATGAATTTGCAGAGGAAAAATGAATGAACGTTCCAGACCAGCCGGAGACTAAGCTGTAAACTACATTAGGCTTTTCTCAGACTGCTCAGACTTAAAGTGACTAGTGAGAAAGCACCACTGGAGTGGGGGGGCTGGCGGGGGGGTCCCAGGCAGGTGTTGTGGGGGTCAGCAGGCAGCCCCCAGCCTTAGATAATGAGCTGCTCTCCAGGAACACGTGTTAGGCAAAGTGCTTGATCAGAGTGTCAACTAGTGGACCGAAGTAGAAGCACTAAGTGGTTTTGTCTGTCACCTCCTCCACCCCCGCTGGAATTCGGCCTCAGTCTGATGGAAACACTCTGCCACTTTCGGGAGAACGTCCCACTATCAGCAAGGCAGGTTTGCATGCTTAGGCTATCGCCAAAGGCCTTCAGAGCAGCTATCACTCAGAGAGGCACGTGTGTGCGTCTCAAAGGGTAAGGGATAGGGAACAACAGCCGCTCTGAGTGGGGGTGTGTCATTCACATTTAATGACAGCGCCTGGTCTCTGTACTTAACCTGCTCCGGCAGCACCTCTTCATTGGTCCATGGGCCACAGGATGGGGAAGTGGGTGAGCTGAGAGTCAAGCTCAAACCCAGCCCACGCAGTCCCTTGAACCCTATTCGTGCTGTCCTCATGCCACTGTGAAGAGGACTGACAGGGCTGCATAAGCAGCTGTGTGGGAAAGGGTTAAATGTGCCAGTGAGTCCAAGGACCTGGGTTCAAATCCTGACTCCACAGCTTTGTAGTTAAATGTCTTTGGGAAGCTTACTTAACCTCAGTAGGCCTCAATTTCCTCATCAGCAAAATGGGACCAATAATAGTACCCGCCTCTAAGAGGGTTTTAGTGAGGCTTGAAAGAGTATGACCGGGCTGGCTGGTGGCGTGGTGATTAAGGGTGCTGGACTCCCACATGGCTGACTATATTCAAGTCCTGGACCTGGTAGCTTGCTTTCTCACTTTCTCTCTCTCTCTTACTCTGTCTCTCTCTGGTTAAGATAAAATAAGTAAATAAATAAATGAAGTAAGTTACATAAAAAATAATTTTTAAAGAATTATTTTATTTAACTTTCTTTATTTATTTTTAATTTGACCAGGGAAGGACAGAGCAAGAGAGAGAGAGAGAGAAAGTGAGAAAGCAAGCTACCAGGTCTGGGACTTGAACCACGGTCAGCCATGTGGGAGTCCAGCAGGTTTGCATGCTTAGGCTATCGCCAAAGGCCTTCAGAGCAGCTATCACTCAGAGAGGCACGTGTGTGCGTCTCAAAGGGTAAGGGATAGGGAACAACAGCCGCTCTGAGTGGGGGTGTGTCATTCACATTTAATGACAGCGCCTGGTCTCTGTACTTAACCTGCTCCGGCAGCACCTCTTCATTGGTCCATGGGCCACAGGATGGGGAAGTGGGTGAGCTGAGAGTCAAGCTCAAACCCAGCCCACGCAGTCCCTTGAACCCTATTCGTGCTGTCCTCATGCCACTGTGAAGAGGACTGACAGGGCTGCATAAGCAGCTGTGTGGGAAAGGGTTAAATGTGCCAGTGAGTCCAAGGACCTGGGTTCAAATCCTGACTCCACAGCTTTGTAGTTAAATGTCTTTGGGAAGCTTACTTAACCTCAGTAGGCCTCAATTTCCTCATCAGCAAAATGGGACCAATAATAGTACCCGCCTCTAAGAGGGTTTTAGTGAGGCTTGAAAGAGTATGACCGGGCTGGCTGGTGGCGTGGTGATTAAGGGTGCTGGACTCCCACATGGCTGACTATATTCAAGTCCTGGACCTGGTAGCTTGCTTTCTCACTTTCTCTCTCTCTCTTACTCTGTCTCTCTCTGGTTAAGATAAAATAAGTAAATAAATAAATGAAGTAAGTTACATAAAAAATAATTTTTAAAGAATTATTTTATTTAACTTTCTTTATTTATTTTTAATTTGACCAGGGAAGGACAGAGCAAGAGAGAGAGAGAGAGAAAGTGAGAAAGCAAGCTGCCAAGCCCAGGACTCAAACTGCGGTCAGCCATGTGGAAGTCCAGTGTCCTTAACCACCATGCCATCTGCCAGCCCCTCAAAGTAATACTTTTTTTAAAAGAAGAAAGAAAGAAAGAAAGGGTATGACCCGCCAGGAATGTTCAATAAATGATGATTACTAGTATTATCCTATACATCCCAAACAGAAAAACTCTTCGAAAAGTTCATGGAACATGTCTATTATGAAAAAACTATGCATGGATTCCACTTTTTTGGCACCAAAATGAATTTGTATTGTCATTCCATTTTTACATGAAATTTTTGAAGATCCCATCTATAATCAATACTATGCATTTAACTTCACCCGGTATAAACAGCCTTGTGTGTTTGTGAGTATGTAACATGACAATGAAGAAAAACAATAGCCATTTTTTAAAAATTTTGCCAGAAAGGCCAGCAGGTGGCATGGTGGTTAAGGGCACTGGACTCCCACATGGCCGACCATGGTTCAAGGTGGCTTGCTTTCTCTCTCTCACTCTGTCCCTCTCTGGTCAAATTAAAATAAATAGGTAAGTAAACTTAAATAAAATAATTATTTTTAAAAATTTGGTAGAGGATGCAATGCTCATAAGAGAGAGAGGGAAAGTAGGAAAGTACCCCCACCACCATGGGGAATGGTCATACCCAATCCTTTCCCTTCCATTTCTCCCTCCCATCAGGATCCCAGACACACACGTACACACCCAGCATGTTTCTCGGATCCAGGACTTGAGCCGTGCAGTTGGCCAGTGGGATCCAGCCTCCTTAACCACACCACAGGCTGGCCTAACAGTAGCCATTATTTACTGAGTGCCTACTACTGTATGTCATATACTAGATACATGTGACTGTGTGCTGTACGTCTATGACCTCATGTATTCCTCATTACCCATCCTGTGAGCCAGCTAGTATTATAATCCTCCTTTTAGGTGAAGAAATGAAAGCTCAGACAAGTCAAGCAACTTGTTTGAGGTCACACAGCTAATAATAAATGGTGGCTCTCAATTTAGATTTCAGGACTGACTCCAGAGCCTAAGCTTCTAACCACTCTGATACAGTGCTTCACCGAAGTGCTAGATTGAAGCAAAAATTCCAAAAATCACCACCTTCAAATGTGTTGTCTTTTAAAGAAGTTGCTTTAAAAAGTGCAAGCCTACCCCATCGATGCTGCCATTGTTCCCGCTTTCTGGCCCTCAGAACCATACGTGGCCTCATGAGAAAACTCGTCTCATTCCATTTTATCATCCTCATCTTTGAATGGAAAATGGTACTGCTTAGCTTGATTACGCACCTTTTTCCCCCGTCTTTGATCTAAATGAATTTTGGCTGTTGTTAAAAATCAAATCCGCCTTGAAAGGATAAATATTTGCCCCCATCAAGATTCTCCAAAGAATTCACTGCAGTGTCTAACGAGAAATGATCCAGAGTGTTTTTAACAGCATTTTAGGAATAAGTGATTCGTCTTCCAAGGACATCGCTTTGAAGGGGAGACTCATGTGGCATGCATAAGCTCTGGTATGTTTATTTAAAACATACCTTAAATTTCCTCGCATATATTCACAAGTAACTTGCCTGGAAACTCCAGACACTTACCTCTGCTAAAATAGGGGAAATCAATGAGGTCTCCCCATCCTTTAGAATTGTGTCTTGCCCGGACTTTGAAACCTGTGTTCAGTGAATTAAAAACATAAGCAAAAGGCTTTCTCGAGGAAAGAGGCCCTGCCTAAGCAGAGACACCCATTCACATACACATCTCTGTTTCGCAGTGCTGAGCTCTAAGCCAGGCATGGCTGTTAGTAGCTAAAGAGACCAGGGCTCTGAAGAGACAAATGAGAGTATCGCGTATAAGCGTTCTGATAGGAAGTCGGCAATCCCTTCACTCAGGCAATGGCCCTGAGCTTCACTTAAACAGGTCCCAGTCGTTGGAAGCCTGGTATTGTATCTGAGCCCAGACAGAGTGCGCAGCTTTTGACAAAATGTCAATGTTGCCATGTGATTTTTATGTGGTTTGCCATCTGGTGATTGGCCAGCCATCTTTCCATAGCCATTCTCAGTCCCCAGTACTTGAGGAGTCTGGTGGCTCACCCAGCTCCCTCAGCTTAGTTTCTACATGGCCCTACCAAAACCCTTCCTCACTGACTTAAAGCACAGCCCTTCTGTTTTTTGGAGTAACATGTCTTAGGTTTCTTTCTTTCTTTTTTTTGAGAGGTTTTTGCTATAGGGTGCGTGCGCTCGCCAGACAGAGAGAGACAGAGAGATAGAAAGTGAGAAATCCCCCCCCCAGGGGGGATGGCCACGCTGCAATCCCTTCTCCTCCATTCTCCTCTTGAGATCTTGGGCACGCACGCACATGTGCCCGGCATGAGTTTAAGCCACCGGGTCCGGGACTCGAACCGCAGTTGACTATGTGGGAGTCTAACAACATAGCCATTATGCTAACTGCTGGTTCCCACATGACTTAGGTTTCTTTACGCTTTTGTCACTTTTAGTTTTGCCTATATGTGTGCCCACTTCCTTCACCTTCCTCACCATATAGTGCACCCCAGATGTTCACAACCCTGAGCTACCCCACATGATAAAGTGAACACACATTGTAACTGTCCAAGGAAGTCCATCTTTGGTCTGGTTCCCATTTGACTTGTGGGTTAGAGAGTATGACTTTGACTAGTGTGGTGGACAGAATATTGGCCCCAAAAGATGCTCACATCCTAATCCCAGCAACCTGTGGCTATGTCATGTTACACAGCAAGAGCGATTAAGGTTGCAGGTGGGATTAAGATTACTAATCAGTGGGAACCAGCATTTAGCGTAATGGCTATGTCACTGGACTCCCACGTAGTCGACCGCGGTTCGCGTCCCGGACTCTGTGGCTTAAAACTCACGCCAGGCGCATGTGCATGCGTGCCCAAGATCCCGAGAGGAGGGAACCAGCAGTTAGCGTAATGGCTAGGGCGATGGCATACCACGTAGTCGACCGTGGTTCGCGCCCCGGACTGTCCGTGGCTTAAAACCCATGCCGGGCGTGTGTGCGTGCGTGCCCAAGATCCCAAGAGGAGAATGGAGGAGAAGGGATTGCGGCGTGGCCATCCCCTCTGGGGGGGTGATTTCTCACTTTCTGTCTCTCTGTCTCTCTCTGTCTGTCTGGCGAGCGCACGCGCCCTATAGCGAAAAACCTCTCAAAAAAAAAAGATCCTGAGAGGAGAGTGGAGGAGAAGGGATTGCGGCGTGGGACCATCCCCCCTGGAGGGTGATTTCTTGCTTTCTGTCTCTATGTCTCTCTCTGGCTGGCTGGCGAGCGCACGTGCCCTACAGCAAAAACCTCTCCAAAAAAAAAAGATTACTAATCAGCAACCTTAAACTTGAGAGAGTATTTTGCATTATCCAGGTGGGCCCAATATCATCAATGAGTCCTCAGAGTGTAAGAGGGAGACCCAGGAGGAGGTCAGAATGACATGAGGTGGAACTGGCCTGCAGTGCTGGCTTTGAAGACAGAGCGAAGGCTGTGATTCAAAGAACCTGGGTAGCTTCTAGAGCTAGAGAGGGCAAGGAAGCAAATGATCCTCCAGAGTCTCCAAATAGAACTCAGTCTAATCTATTGATTTTGGCCTGGCGAGACGCATTTTAGATGTAATGACCTACAGAACTACAGGACAATAGATTTGTATTGTGTTAAGCCATAAAATGTATTATAATTTGTTATAGCAAAAATAGAAACAAGTACAGTCAGCTAAGACCTAAATAACCAGAAAACACAGTTCACTGACTTTTTTTTCTGAAGAGCACTTTTGAAAGTAATATTCAAATCTCAGGAAAAGTTTAAGTCAATAATTTGCCTTTTTTTTTAAAAAAAGAATTATGTATTTAATTTTATTATCATTTTTTCTTTTTCTTTTCTTTCTTTCATTTTTTTTTTTTTTTTAGGTTTTTGCCATTGGGTACCTGCACTTGCTAGAGAGAGATTAAGACAGTGAGAGGAAAAGTGAGAAATCACCCTGCGGGGGTGGTGACCACACCACAATCCTTCTCCATTCTCCTCAGATTTGGGGCATGGACGCACATATATCCAGTGTAATTTTCAAGCTGCCAGGTCTAGGACTCTAACCACATTGGCCATGTGGGAGCCCACCACGCTAACCACTACGCCACCTGCTGGCCTACTTATTATCATTTTTCAATTTGCTATAGGGCATGTGTGCTCACTAGAGAGAGAGAGGAAGTGGGAAAGCAAGCTGCCAGGTCTGGCATTGAGCTGTGGTTAGTCATGTGAGAGTCCATGACTCTGCTAGGCCCAACAATTTATTTTAAAAAAAAAATCCTGATTTAATTAATTAATTATTATTATTTTATTTTGACCACAGACAGAGAGAAAGGAAAAGTGAGAAAGCAAGTCACTGGGTCTGGGACTCAAACCACGGTTGGGCATGTGGGAGTCAGTGTTTTAACCATTATGCCACCTGCCAGCTCCAACAATTTAGTTTTAAGCAAAATCTTAGATTGGATTCTCTTACAACACTCTGACATGGAGAGTTGGCGGCCACAGGTTTCTTGGGGAAAACTCTCAGTATTCACTGCAACTGATTTTTTTGCTTTATTGTTTTGTTTTGTTTGCTAAAGGGCACATTGCTGGTCAGAGAGAGGCAGAAATATAGAGAAAGAGGGAAAGGGAAAAGCACCCTCCAATGGGGAACAGTGACTCACAATCCCTTCTCCATCTTTCTCTCCTTTTGGGATTTTGGGCATGCACACATATGCATCTAGCATGTGTGTGCCACTGTGTCTGGGACTTGAATCATGGGGTCAGCCATATGGAACCTGGCTACCCTAACCAGAAGGCCACACAGCCAGCCCTCAACTGATACTTCTAGGGGATATTATGAAACCAGTATAAACTCCATCTTGCAGGACCAGCAGTTATCATAATGGCTATGTTGCTGGACTCCCATGTAAGTGACCACAGTTCAAGTCCCAGACCCGATAGCTTAAAACTCATACCTGGTGCATGTGCGTGCGTGCCCAAGATCCCGAGAGGAGAATGGAGAAGGGATTGCAGCATGGCCATCCCTTCTGGGGGGCGATTTCTCACTTTATGTCTCTCTGTCTCTCTGTCTCTCTGGTGAGCGCACGCGCCCTATAGCAAAAACCTCTCCCAAAAAAAAACAAAAAACAAAAATTCCATCTTGCTTACTGTGACAGCGCTGAAGGAGGAGTACTGGTTCAGTGCGGCCTGTAACAGATACTGCGCTAAGGCCTTCACATTCGTCACCTCTGGTCCCACAGAGTAACCATCATCAGCTCCATTTTACAGACGAGGACACTCAGTCTCAGCAGCTTAGACTGGTGAAGCAATCTGTCCCCGGCCACCCAGCTAGCTAAGTGGCAAAGCCAGGTTTTGACATCAAAGCCAGCCCACTTAATCCACAGTTCACCCCAGAGCACATGGAACTTGTTTTCAGGAAGAGAATTCACATTCATAGACATCAATCTGACACCGCAAGGTTCTTGGTCCTCAAAGAAAGATAAGATTAGGTTCAGTAAACCCTGCTTCCTAAATAGGAAAAGGGACCCAAGACCAATTGATAAGACAGTAAACAAGGTTGGAATGAAAAAGAACTTCGGGTGGCCCAGAAGGGTGGAGGAAATCAAAGTTTACACTGCACGCTGTAAATCAAAGTTAATTACATTTTTACTCCGTATCGTCCATAGTGAATTGGGTCATAATTTCTACTTATGCCTCACTGTTCTCTTTCCAAATAGAAGCTCCTAGGGGAAAAGTGTCAAGACATTCTAACTTTCTCCGTACAGCCTGCAGCACTGTCAACACAGGGCGGCACGTAATAAATACCATCTGATGATTTTCTTCCCTTGAATTCCGCGGCCCCCGGCCCCGGCTAACGGCCTACGATGCAATATCGCTCACTGCAGCCCTCTCCCTGCGGGTTGGATCCAAAAAATATGGTGTTCTGGAAAATGCTGTAAAAGCTCTCTTCTTTAATAAGGATCCTGGTGTCCCGTGATGGATGCTATAAAACCTGGGACCGGCTGGTGTGTTCATAGCCGTGTGGGCCCATTAACAGCGTCTGGTCCTGTGGTAACATACTTCATATCCAAAGTGCAAAAGCGAAAGCATTTATTATAAATAACACTAGGTGACCCTAGAGTAAACACAGCTGTGCCCTCGTGGTGTCTTGTCAGTGGTGTTCCCTTGGTAGATGAAAGAAATCCATGTTTTATGGGGCCATCACTTACGCTGTATATACACAGAAGGCTGCTTTGCTATCAACCTGAGGCTGGCTGTGTAGAAGGTTTCGGGCCCAGGAGTTGCATGAAGGGAAGAGGCTTCCCTAGAACACACCTTTTTGCACGTTCTAGTATTTTCAGAAGGGAATAAGGTTGGTTTATATTTGCTCCTAAACGATTTACATGGCATTTTGGGGTCTGTGCAACTAGTAGCTGCCCTTCTAATTTCTTATAGACGCCTCCACAAGCCCCCAGGCCCTCCCCTGCATCTAGCGCTAGTAGGGTGACCATGAGCTGTTATCTAGGGGGGTTCAGGAACTGTCATCCAACTGTGAGGCTTAGGGCTACTCCTTTAGCTCGTCATTAAACCTTTCTTTTCCCCATTTTCTAAAAGGTTTTTGTCACAGGGTGCATGCTCTTGTGGAGAGACATAGGGAGAGTGAGAGAGAAAGTGAGAAATCACCTCCAGGGTGTATGGCCACACTGCAATCCTTTCTTCTCCATTCTCCTCCTGGGATTTTGAGCACCTATGCACAGGTGCCCAGCATGTTTTTCAAGTCTCTGGGTCCAGGATTGGGACTGAGGTTCCATGTGGGAGTCTAGCATCTTAACCACCACGCCACCTGAGGCCCATTTTCCTCATTTTCAAATTGAGGAAAATGAGCTCTGCTTCCTGGAATTTGTACTCAGTTAGATCAGTAGCCCCCAGATGAGGAGACAGAGTGGGTAGAGAGTGAGCCTACAGAGTAAGACCCATAAAGCTGCTGGGGAAAAAAGGAAGAATGTTTATAGTATATAAATAACAACTTTTTAAAAAATATTTTTGCCATAGAGCATGTGCACTTGCCAGAGAGAAACAGAGAGAGGGAAAGGGGGAAAGTGAGACTTCAGCTCCCCGGGGGGTTGACTACGCCACAATCCCCCCTCCTCTCCTCCATTCTCCCCTTGGGATTTGGGGCACACACACACACACACACACACACACACACTTCAGGTGCGTTTTTCAAGCTACTGGGTTAGGACTTAACTGTGGAGTTGGCCATGTGGGATCCAGCACCTTAACAACTACGTCACCTGCTGGCCCCAAATAATATATAAATATTGATAAATGTAAGTATTTTATTAATAAATATATTTATTAAATATATAAATTTAATATCATGTAAAGATTATATATATTATATATGCCGATGTAGGTGTGTGTATGTATATATAAAACCCTTAATTTTAATTATATGCAGTTAGTACAATAGTCCACACATAATTTTTATGTAAAAGAAATATATATTATGTGTGTATGTATGTGTGTATATATATATATATATAGTGTGTATGTATGTGTGTGTATATATATTGTGTGTATGTATGTGTGTATATATATTGTGTGTATGTATGTGTGTGCATATATTATGTGTGTATGTATGTGTGTGTATATATATTTTGTGTGTATGTATGTGTGTGTGTATATATATGTGTGTGTATGTATGTGTGTATATATATATATATCGATATATATATATACACACATACACACACATATATCAATATATCGATATATAGATATATAGATAATGAGCTGCGAAGGCCGGCAAACAGCAAACTCCAGACTTACACTGTAGTCTGTGGTGGTGATCCAATGGCCACGTGGTGGTTTTCCCACAAGATTTCCATCACTTCCCCAAGCCCTCTCTTCTCTTCAGTCAGAACTAGACCCAGAGAAACTTCCTTTTACTGTTTTTTTCTGTCTTTTACAAATTGGGATGCTTAAGCGCAGTGCCTTGGGAAGCAGATCCCACATGGCTAACCACAATTCAAATTCAATACCTTTGCAATTAAAAAAAATTTTTTTTTCCCCTCAACAGTGAAGAGGGTAATCCTGAATCAAAAGTAGACTTCCCAGGGACCAGGAGTGGTGTAATGGCTATGTCGCTGGACTCCCATACAGTTGACCTGCAGTTCAAGTCCTGGACCTGGTGGCGTAAACGCATGCCGGACACGTGTGCGTGTGTGCCCAAGATCCCGAGTGGGGGGTGATTTCTCACTTTCTGTCTCTCTGTCTCTGTCTTTCTGGCAAGCGCACACGCCTTATAGCAAAAACCTCTCAAAAAAAAAAAAAAAATAGACTTCCATAATTGGGTAAGTGCTATGTCTAGATTCAACACAACTGTTCAGTTTACACATGAACTTGGTTGCTTCTTCTCCATTACAAAAGTGGTGGTGTGGGGGGATACACACCCACACACACATGCACACAAATACTAAATTAATTGTTTAAGTTCAGGGCCACTGTGTCTTCCACTTGCGTTCTGCAGTCCCGCTGTGTGTCAGGCATGCTGCTAGGTCCTGGGAACTCACAAATCCCCTCGTTGTCCTGCCCTTGAGGAACTCACAGCGTAGTGCGGGAGGTGGGCAAGTCCACAAAGCCTCATGGAGAATGTGTCAAGCAATGGAGTATAGACAGTTACGGGCACGAGCAACCGGCCTGAGGGCCCCGAGGAGGCTTCTCAGAGGCTCCCGCCCCCAGCCCCGCTTGGAACTTGGTTTAGAACATCTGTTTCCCAAAGCGGTGGCACCATTTTATATTCCCACAAACAGAAGATGAGCGTGAGTAGAATTTGCTGGATATGGAAGAGTCGGGGAGATAGAAACATGATGTATAGTGAATGAATGTAAATAAATAAATTTAAATTAAAAAAAAGAGAAAGAGAGAAACAGGGCGCTGAGGTAGGGGGAACCTCATCTACAAAAGCATGGAGGTATAGAAGGGTACGGGGTGACAAGAACAGAGGGCGTTAGGGCGATGTCAGGAGATGACCTAGTAAGTTCAGTAGGGGCCGCTTGTAAACCGTTACAAGTGACCTTATCTATAAGCAAGAGAGAAGGATTAAAGTCTCGTGAGTAGGAGGCAGGCAGACCGTGTAGTGCCACATCCAACTGAGGATTAAACAGTTATTTCCTCCTTTTTTTCATCATCAATAAAAATGTCAAAGACTGCACTGGGTCCCTTGAGGTAACCTTTCTACATATGTAAGCTGAGGGTTGTGGTGGTCTCCCTAAGAAATATATTGACAGATGGAAAAATGACATTAAAGTTCAAGTCTATTTGAGTGCAAAATAATTTTGAAATCCATGCATGGATTCTTCATAATATACATTTTCCATGAATTTTTTTGAAGGACCTATCCCCCATATATGTCAGGATACATGCCTTTCTTTTTTTATTTTTTTTAAGAATTTTTTTAAAGAGGTTTTTGCTATAGGGCATGTGCACTCGCCAGAAAGACAGAGACAGAGAGATAAAAAGTGAGAAATCACCCCCCCTAGGGGGGATGGCCACACCTCAATCCCTTCTCCATTCTCCTCTCGGGATCTTGGGCACACAGGCACATGAGCCCAGTATGAGTTTAAACCACCAGGTCTGGGACTTGAACCATGGTCAACTACATAGGAGTCCAACAACATAGCCATTACACTATCTGCTGGTCTCCAAAATTTTTTTAAATTTAAATTTATTTATTTATTTTATTTAATTTAGCCAGAGAGGGACAGAGTGAGAGACAGAGAGAGAAGGAAAATGAGAATGAGAAAACAGTCTGCCAGTTTCAGGACTTGAACTGCAGTCCACCGTGTGGGAGTCCAGCACCCTTAACCACCATGCTGCCTGCCAGACCCTACACTTTCCTTTGAAAAGACCCAAATGCCCTGAAGTTATGAAGATAGCCTGAAATCAAGGCAAGGGGCCTGGAGAAAGAAATGTGTGAGGCAGGAGGGGTGCTCTTCCATTTGGGGGAAGGTGACCCTGCTCTTTCCAGGAAAGGAAAGGAAAGGGAAGAATCTCAGTAGTAAGGTGGCTAGTGGGGAAATAAGTCCTGCCCAAGTTTCAAGGAGGTTTAGCTGTGAGCGTGAGCTGAGAGCACAATTCCTGCAAAACTTTATTCAGATGTTTGTGAAACAGAAAACTTTCTGATGGGCTTTCAAGGCCAGAGGCTCCTCAGTTTCAAGCCTCTCTTATCCACGGGGCCAAGAAACAGGACTGGCCTGAGCTAAGCTTCTCCTTCTCCCTGGAGATAATTATTCCCGATACTAGAATTTATAATACAAAAGGTATTGGAAGTAGACTGGGATGCGTGAGTCAGCCCTGAAGCAATCAGATCAGTGTTTAGAACTTATCAATTACCGAATCACAGAACACTTTCTGGAATGTTATTCTATCACTATTAGGACATACACCCACACCCACACTGTGCAAAATCATCTTTAACTTTCCACATTAGGAATTCCCAAAATTGGAATCTATTCTTTTGGCTTATTTCTTTTTAAATATGAAAATTAAAAAAAATATGTATTTATTTATTTAATTCCATTTGTTATTTATATTGTTTTTTAATTTGACCAGAGAGAAAGAGAATGGGAAAGCGAGAAAGCAAGATGCCAGGTCCGGGATGTGAACTGTAATTGGCCAGGTGGGAATCCAGTGCCTTTAACCACCATGTCACCTGCTGGCCCCGAATACAACAATTTTAACAGTTTTCTTGATACATAATCCACATATTATACAATTCACTGGTTTAAAGTATATAGTCCAAGGGCTTTTAGTATATTTACACAGCTATACAACCATCAACACAATCAATTTTAAAATATTTTCATCGCCTTAAAAAGAACTATCTCAAAGACCAGCAGGTGGCATGGTGGCTAAGGTGCTGGACACTCCCACATGGCCAACCATGGTTCAAGTCCTGGACCTGGTGACTTGCTTTCTCATTTTCCTTCTCTGTCTCTCTCTCTCTTTCTCTCTCTCTCTGTCTATCTCCCTATCTGGTCAAGTTTTTAAAAATTAATAAAATTAAATAAATAATTATTAAAAAAGAAAAGAAAGAACTATCATAGCCCTAAGCCATCATCCCAGAAATCTTCATCCCCTTTATCCCCGGACAACTTAATCTAGTTTCTGTTTTTATAGCTATGTCTGTTCTGGCCATTTTATTTCAGGGAATTCATGTAATATGTGGTCTTTCATGACTGGCTTTTTTCATTTAACATAATTTTCAAGGATTATCCATGTTGTCACATGTATCAGTAACTTATTCCTTTTCATGGCTGAATAATATTTTACTATATAGAAATACTATTTTTATTTAGCCATTCACCAATTGATGGACATTTGGACATTACCCTTTTGACAAATATGAACAATACTACTATAAACATTCATGTACACGTTTTTGGATTATGTATGTTTTTATTTCTCTTGGGTATATGCCTTGGAGTGAAATTGCTGGATTAGACATAGATATGGGATATCTATGTTTACTGTTTTGAGGAACTGCCAGATCATTCTCTAAAATGGCAGCTCATTTCACGTTCCCACCACCAGCACATGAGAGGACGCTATTCATCTAATGCCAGATTCACCTGAACTCCTATAGGAACTCCCCTTTGGCTAGGACTGGCTCTTGATTGGCCCTTCCTCCTCAGGGAAGAACTAGGAAGTGGTTACCATGGCGGCTGCTGCTTGCAGTCCTCCTTGGAACTGGTTTTAGAGTATCTAGGCCACCCTGGACCTCTGGGGCATTGGAAAGTAAACCTTACTTTCCTGTTTCACAAGAGCGTTTTGAGGAGGGAAATTCTTTGAGATCCTTAGAACGAAATAGCGCAATTTTATGAGGTCTGTTGGTGGTAGTTGTCACAACAAAATAAATCGCTGCTGTACTTAAAGTCATTGAGCATTAGCCTTGGAAGGAATAGAGAGATGGTCTAGTCCAGGCATGTTAAGTAAGCTGTAACTCACAAGGATGTCTGATCCACTCGTAGGCGCTTGGGAGTACAGAGTGCTATCTAGGCTCAGGAAAAGGACTAAGATTGATTAGTGATGTCTGCCACGGTGACAGGAGGCCATCAGTGCCGCCACATATGTTACACATTTGCACTCCCTGATTGAAGCCAACCATAGTACTGCCAAGGACACAAGTCAGGAAGCAGCCAGGTCACACAGCCGGCTAATGACAGAGTCAGAGCAGGAATCTGTACAGTGTTTCCCTCTGTATCATGCTGCCTCCGGTTCTGCAAAGTGCCTCAGAAAGGAACCTGTTAGGGACAAGAACAGGGTTACCCAGCCAGAAGGTTTCTATCCGGTGCTGTTCAGATCTTTGTCATCAGAGCCTGTGCACTACTCCATCAGGGTAACCAGGTAACTAGTTAATGATTATAAAGGCTTGGTAAATGCTAACTAATAAAGAGGGGCCATTCTCACCTGCTGAAACCCCATACCTCCAGAACTCACCTGGAACCCCTTTGAAGTCCACAGACCTGATGCATTTATACACGGGGAGGCTTGAGGCGGATCTAGACTAAAAAGAACAGTTAAGCCCCTTGTGATCTGAAGGGAACAAGGATGTGTGTATTCTCTCCACTGGAACAAAGAGAAAAGTTCCATAGGAGTTCCATATTCAGCCCTTAGGCCAATCAAAACCTATTTTTTCCAGAAATAGTAGGGCCAGCAGGTGGTGTGGTGGCTAGGGTGCTGGATTCCGACATGGATGACTACAGTTGGATTCCTGGACCCGGCAACTTGAGAAATCATACTGGGTGCACGTGTGTGTGCCCAAAGTCCCAGGAGGAGAATGGAGAAGAAGGAATTGCAGTGTGGCCATCCTCCCGGGGGGGAGGATTTCTCATTTTCCCTCTCTCTCAGGTGAACACATGTACACTATGGCAAAAACCTAATAATAATATTTAAAAAAAATGTAGTAAGGACCAAGGTCATTCTGGGGGAGAAAAATTATTTTTCTATAGGGAGAAATGTTGACTATAAAAGGTGGCCTTTTTTTTATGATTGCCCAACATTATGAGTATATTTATTACCTTTGACTGTATACTTAAAAGAGGTTAAAAGGGCAAATTTTTAGTTATGTGTACTTTGCAGCAATGAAAATTGGAGGGTAAAAAGGTAACTATGTTTTAAATACTCAAATCCATTTAAATTTTATGAGACTATAAACTATGCCTCGGTTTCTCCTTTTCCATTTTATTAATAAATAATACTATACCCAACCAAGAAATTACATAGAACAACAGAGATCTCTTACAACTAACTCCTTTTGTTTATTTAAACATGTATAAAAGTAAGATGTAAAAATACTCTTTCTTTTCTTTTTGGCTTCTAGCTTCTTTTTCTTTTTTTCTTTCCATCATCACTTGAGCACCTGCTGTGTGAGGGGGGTCTTCAAATGATTCATGGATAATGTGTATTATGAAAAATCTATGTATAGATTTCAAAAACGTTTTGCACCAAAATATATTCATCCTTTAATTCCATTTTTCTGCAAATTCTTTGCAATCCCCTTGTTTGTCCCACATTATGTTCTAGCTCAAGTGAGGAAGCCTTGGCCCTCGCCCTGGAGAAGCTCACAACCCAGCAGGGCAGTGTTCCTTTTTGTCCTACCTTGCTCCTTGCCCAAGGGACAACTATAAGCTGTAACCTCACCCTGGACAAGGCAGGTGTCAACTGCCTCCAGGGAAAGCGAGATCAGGAAGGCTCTAGAGGACAAGTAGGTGGTCACCAGGCAGAGAAGCAGGAGAAGAATCATTCTATGGTCAGAACACACACACGTATAGAAGGTTCCAGAACCAAAACAAGAGTGGATGACCTGAAGCCATGAGGTGGCTGTATAAGAGAAACATTGGGGGAGTAGTTTGAAATTAAGCCGTGGAGAAGGGAAAGGGAATTTGTCATCCCAGGCTCTAGGACTACGGCTGGCTCCAGACCACTTTTGTAGACAAGACTCCTGGTTTTTTCCTAAAAGTGTTGAAACTAAACCATGAACACAGGAGTCTGTGTGTGAGAGAGAGAAAGAGACAGAGAGAGGAGTTCGTGATGAATAAATTTGTTAAAAATTGGAATTCGTGTCTAACTGTTCCTTCAGATCTCCTGTTGCATAAGATATCACTTGTTTAATGTGACACACTCGTGACATCAACCTCAAAGGTGATCTCTGCCTCTGTCAGCCAGAGATTTGTTTAAACCTTTCGCGAACGTCATTGTGATATTTTTCAGACTGCACCACTGGGATGACAATGGGATACGTAAATTTCCCCTCAGCTAGCCCCATCGTTGTCCCGTCTGCCCCAAATCCGCTTCTCTCTCCGGTCCATGAGCCAGTGCCTGACTCTGGCAGGCAGGGTTTAAAAGGACCCTACAATGAAATAAGTGACAATGGAGTGTTGTGAGTGTTCAACGATGTTTCTTACAGGACCCACCTTCCTCCTCCCCATGCTTTTTATTTTTTATTTATTTTTTTTTATTGCCAGAAACATCATGTGTCAGCTAGAGACAGAGACAGAGTTTGGGCATGCGCACACACATGCACCCAGTGTGTTTTTCCAGCTGCCGGAGCCAGGATTCAAACCATAGTCAATCATATGGGATCTGGCTCTCGATTCACTGCATTTAATCACTGTGCTATGGGGCTGGCCCTGTTTGTTTATTTTTGAGATACAATTCTTGTACTATGAAATTCACCATTTAAAAGTATATAATTCAGTGGTTTGTAGCATACTCACCGAGTTGTACGACCTTCACTGCAATCAATTTTAGAACATTTTCATCACCTAGAAAAGAAACTGTTTCTTGGGACCAGTAGATGGTGTAATGGTTATGTCACTGGACTCCCCCATAGTCGACCTCTGTTTGAGTCCCTGACCCAGAGGCTTAAACTTCGGGTGTGTGTGCCCAAGATCCTGAGAGGAGAAAGGAGGAGAAGGGATTGTGACATGACTCTCTCCCTGGAGGGTGATTTCTTGCTTTTGTCTCTCTCTCTCTCTCTTAAAAACCTCTCTAAAAAACCCTATTTCTTCATTAGCAATAACTCCACACGCCCCTAGTTCCTCCTACCCCGGTCCCAGGCAACCACTAATCTACTTTCTATCTTTGTAGCTTTGCCCGTTCTGGACATTTCTTATAAATGGAATCATATAGGGGACAGCAAGTGGCATAGTGGCTAAGTTGTTGGACTTCCACATGGCTGACCACAGTCTGAGTCTTGGATCTGGTGACTTGAAAATTATACTGTGTATGTATGTGTGTGTGTGCCCAAAATCCCAGGAGGAGAATGAAGAAGGGATTGAGGTGTGGCCACACCCCCAGGGGCGATTTCTCACTTTGTATATTTCTCACTGTCTCTCTGTGGTCATAGTCCATGTGTCCTATGGCACAAACTTAAAGAAAAAAAAAAAGATATTATTTAATATATGGGACACAGAAATGGGTCATTATCTGTTGACGATAATGTGTACCGTATCCCCAACTGGACTGGTGAGAAATGTGTTAATGTTGGAACATTCACTTTTTACATTTTTTTTTAAATTTAATTTATTCATTCATTTTAATTTGACCAGAGAGAGAGGGGGGGGAAAGTGAGAAAGCAAATCACCATGTCTGGGACTCAAATCATGGTTGGCCATGTGGGAGTGTACAGCACCTTAACCACCATGCCACCTGCTCCTCCCATGTTGGAACATTCACTATACATGCTAAGTGATGTATGTGATTTAGTGTATAAAAGATATCAAACTTAAAAAATAGATATGTGACCTTAGTGATTGGCTTCTCTCAATATAATGTCTTCAAGTTCATCTGTGTTATAACATCTGTCAGTATTTTATTCTTTTTTATGGCTGAATAATATTCTGTTGCAGGGGCCGGCAGGTGGTATGGTGGTTAAGGGTGCTGGACCCCCATATGGCTGACCATGGTTTGAGCCTGGACCTGGTGGCTTGCTTTCTCATTTTCCCTCTCTCTCTTCTCTTTCACTCTGTCCCTCTCTGGTCAAAATGAAAAATAAATAAATGAAGTTAAATAAAATAATTATTCAAAAAAGAAAAAATATTCTATTGTGTTGCTACATCACATTTTGTTTATCCGTTCATCCTGTGATGAACATTTGGTTATTATGAGAACACTGCTACTAATATTTATGTCGGAGTTTTCCTACAGCCCTTTGTTTTCATTTCTCTTGGGTTTAGATGTAGCCAGCAATCGCTGGCTCATATGTTAACTCTCTGTTTGACATTTTGAAGAACTGCCAAACTGCAGACTTAGCATACAGAGGCCGGCAGGTGGCGTAGTGGTTAAAGTGCTGGACTCCAACATGACCAACTACGGTTTGAGTCCTGAACCTGGTGGCTTGTTTTTTCACTTGTCCTCTTTGTCTGTCTCTCTCTCTCTGTCTCTCTGGTCAAATTTAAAAAATAATAAATAAATAAATAAATAAATAATTCTTAAAAAAAAAAAAAAAACTTAGTATATGGGACCAGCAGATATTGTAATGATTATGTTGCTGGACTCACACATAGTCAATTGCAGTCCAAGTCCCAGACCTGGCAGCTTAAAAGTCACACTGGGCACATGTGTGTGTCTGTACCCAAAATCCTGAGAAGAGAATGAAGGAGGAGAAGGGATTGTGGCATGGCCATCCCCCCTGGGGAGGTGATTTCTCACTTTCTGTCTCTGCCTCTCTAGTTAGCTCATGCATTTATAGCAAAAATCTCTCTTAAAAACAAAACAAAAAAATCGTAATATATGGCTTTCCTCTAACAGTTGTACACAGCAATCTGTAAACAGCTCCATGGTTAAGTGTTTATTATGTAAACAGGACGTCATCACTTAATCCCTGCAGCTTGGGGCTGGGGCATCCTGGGACTCAGGCTGGCCTAAGGCCAAAGGGACCTTTATTCATCCTCCCTGGAGAATCCTAGGTTAGTGTCTTAGGCTCATGGAGGAACAATTTCCTACCTATCTGGCCTAAAATCTATTTTTGTTTTCCTTTCATTTTGCCGAGGGCATGTGCATTCACCAGAAAGAGATGGCAAGAAAGAGAAAGAGAGGGAAAATGAGAAATTACCCCCACACACCCCAGTGTTTCTCAGGTTGCCTGATCTGGGTCTTGAACCACAGAATCAGCTACATAGAATCCAGCTGCCTTAACCACCATGCCACGGGCTGGCCCCAAGTTTTTATAGAGCTATTGGCTTTGATCAATGCTTACATCTCTTAGGTCAAACTCTTTCTTCCCCTCATACAGTAACCAAAGTCTACAGGATCAGTTGGGTTAAAGATAAAGGCCTAGATATTTCTTTGGGGTCCTGAATTCCCATAGCGAAACAGGGAAGAGGTGACCAAGTGAGACACTCAGCATGCCCAGAAGATCTAGACAACAGACTAGCTAGGCTAGCTGGGCCTATACTGGTTAGGTCCCAGGAGCCAAACTGGGGAGGGTAGTGGGGTGAAGAAAAGTGTCATTGAGCCAGGGGAGAGTCTGGCCTGCGGAGTGACTGGCCACCAACTGTGTACCAGCTGCTCTATGTGCAGCTCCTCATCCATCCCCATCTTTACACCACAGGAAACCAAGAGCTCTGAAACACTTGTCACTGTCCACAGCAGAAGGCAAAAGTGCTGCAGTCGGAGGAGGTCTGAGTCCCCAGATGGGCCTCAGGACCAGGACATCATCACTAAGATCTGGAGCATGCATTCATTCCACATCATTCAGTGGCCTTCAAACACCAGCACTGGCCCTGCCCAGCAGAGCGGCTGTCACCGCTATTTTGGAGGCAATCATATATTTTTAATGACCTGCAAAATCTCCCTGTGAGAAGGGAGGGAGAGTTGAAATTACAGCCAAGCAATTTGCATTGCGAATCAAGTTATCCTCCCTCCTGCCCTCCAAGAATATGCAGAAATAAATGCCTCCTAATGAACCCTGGGGGGCTGAGGCTTTGATATGAATTCTGCTAGAGGGGTAAAGAGTTCTAGCCAGACTGAGACCCAGCGTGAAGTTAAAGCAGGAGGGCCAGGGCAGTTGCTTCAGAGCAAGGGAGAAAGGAAATTGGATTATCTTGCTAGCAGTTGGTGTTTTTCTATCGCTTAGAACCACAGATGAGAGAAGTTCCCCCTCCTTCAGATGGGGGGGAATTAGATTTATTTCTATTTAACCAGCGGACTTCTTACCCACCCACTCCACTCTCTCCACCCTGTTCTCACTCACCAGCCCTCCCGCTCCATCCAGAAGCCCTGGGCCTACAGAGACCAGGACCTCCAAAGCCTTTGTCTATGCCACAGCTTACGAGGACCTGTTAAAGATAGATACACAGGGGGCAGGTCAGTGGTGCAAGTAAACGCAATGGTCTGTAAGGCTGACCCACGTGGGACATTCCGGTGTGCTTCTGGAGACCTGCCTGAGTACACGGGGCAAGCACATGCCCCTCACCTGGAGCTGCGTATAGGAGTGGACTGTGGCATGAGAGCCTGGTGCTGTCTGTCTGTCTCTCCTCATTCATGGCAGAAATAAATACGAAAATAAAAAAAAAATAAAAGATATCTAGCATTTTGGCTGGAATCGCCATCTTCCAGTAATT
>NW_006159858.1:4116529-4119038 GCF_000334495.1 Tupaia belangeri chinensis
TGTGGGTTTTGGGCTTTTTAATTTTTTTTTTTTTTTTTTTTTTTCCGGAGAGGTTTTTTTGGTTATAGAGCATGTGTACTCTCCAGAAAGACAGAGAGAAACTGAGAGACCGAAAGTGAGAAATCACCCTCCTGGGGGATGGCCACACCGCAATCCCTTCTCCTCCATTCTCCTCTTGGGATCTTGGGCACACACACACACACGCCCGGCGTGAGTTTAAGCCACAGGGTCCAGGACTCAAACCGCGATCAACTACATGGGAGTCCAGCAACATAGCCATTACACCAACTGCTCGTCCCAAGCATATTAAACATTCTAAGAGCAGAGATAGCTTCCTAAAACATATAAAGGAAAATGACCAGAAAAAGAAGGAAGCCAAAGAGAAAGGTACCTGGGTTCAACTAAAGCGCCAGACTGCTCCACCCAGAGAAGCACACTTTGTGGGAACCAGTGGGAAGGAGCCTGAGCTTCTGGAACCTATTCCCTATGAATTCATGGCATGATGGGTGTTCAAAATAAACTAATCTATGGCCTATACAATTTTTTTTAATTGAGTAGAATTGTGTTCCCTCCCCAAAGCTAATTTTAATTGGGCTCTAATTCATTTTGTGATATTTTCATTCAAATTTAGTACTTTTTTTTTAACCTGAAAGATGGCTTATTATGCAACAAATAAAACTCAATTGGTTACGAAAAAAAATGATATCTAGATAGGCAACTTTTCTCTCTGAAGTCAGGTAATCTCTAGTTCTGGCTGCCACGGAAAATCACAGCTCTGCTCCCCTCCCCCAGCCTTCTGGGTCTGTGTTTATTCAGCCCAGGGAGGTGTGCGTGTTGGCAAGTATGTGCTTGTAGGAACAGCCTCCATGAGGGCTGGCCTGTGAGCCAATGGCTGGGTAGAGTGCATGGTGCAGCTCTGAGGGCGTGTTGGTTTGTGTGGGCATGAGACTGTGTGGTAATAGTGGTCTGTGTGGACTTGTGAGGGGAGCGCTGTTCATTCATCCCTCAGGGAACACTTGGGGACCGGCAGAAGCCCAGTGTGGACAAAGGGAATCTGCAGAAAATCCCCTGCTCCCCTCTCAGCCCTCTCCTCGCAGAACTGCAAACACGTCCCACTGATCAAGATTTCTCCTCTCTCCCCACTGGTTTAGCTTGAGAAGCCTGGAAGCCCATCCAAGCCCCTAGCAGGAAATGAGACCTTGCATGGAGAAGCAGGCTCCCTCCACGGTTAAGCATGTGAGTGTGTCCAGCAGACAACCTGATTGCAAAGCCCAAATCCAGTGATCAGGAGGAGTAGGACAAAGCCCTCTTTCCTCCAGTCCTCACCTGTAAATTAGATCCATCCCTTTGGGTTGTGGAAAACACTTACTATGTGCTAATAAAAGTGAGCTCTTATGGGGTGAATGAGTTCTTAGCTGCTCTGCATTCTGGGGATAAGACGGTTTAGCCTCCATAAGGTGTTCTCAGGAACATAGAGACCTGGAGGTTAGGGCCATACTCAAGGAAATCACTGAATCGTCAGAATTAGGACGGTTGCTGCCGATAAGAGTGCTATCAGGGGCTGGCAGGTGGTGAAGGATGCTGGACTCCCACATGACTGACCATGGTTTGAGTCCTGGACCTGGCTGTTTGCTTTCACACTTTCCTTTTCTCCTTCTCTCTCTTGTGCTGTCCCTCCCTGGTCAAATTAAAAATAAACAAAGTTAAATAAAATAATTCTTTAAAAACATTTTTTTTAAAAAAGTGCTATCAGGGTTTGTCATTGATGGTACAGTATATGCATGTTTGGGGGATTTATCTATATAAGACAGCCCTTGGAAAACAAGAAAGAGAGAAAGGGGGAACTATTAAAAGACTATATTTAAAAAAAAAATGTAAGAGTCATTATATTAATCAAATACAATTGGAAACACTGACTGTATTCTAATTTAAATGAACCAAATGAACCACATATAAAAACATCCTTATTGGACCCAGCCCCTGTGACACAATCAGAATTGCATATAGAACTGTCCTGCTGGAAGCCATATGGCCAACCATGGGTTTGGACTCCCAGGTGGGTCAACCTGAAACATGCCAG
Source organism: Tupaia belangeri chinensis (assembly GCF_000334495.1). Classification (NCBI taxonomy): domain Eukaryota; kingdom Metazoa; phylum Chordata; class Mammalia; order Scandentia; family Tupaiidae; genus Tupaia; species Tupaia belangeri. The sequence continues at coordinate 4,118,610 of NW_006159858.1, forward strand.
ATGTACTCACATTCCCAAGACTCTGACGAGCTAGAGGGCATGGGGAAGTGGACCACAATGTGGCCAGACCCTGCTGAGGGAGATTTCCTCTCTCTCTCTTTCTCTAGCGTGTGCTTGTGCACACTCTTTGTCATGAATTAAAAAAAAATAAAAAGACAGCTGAACCTTAAAACTATGTGTGTGGATATATATATGTATGCATATATATATATAAAACTATGTGTGTTGGTATACATATATATCATATTTGAACACTGAGTATATATTATATAATAAGGAATTGCTATTAATATTTTTAGATGTGATAATGATATTGTGGTTATAATAGAAGATAAGATACAGGGCCAGCAGGTGGTGTGGTGGTTAAGGGCTCTGGATTCCCACATGGCTGACTGCGGTTTGAGTTCTGGACCTAGCAGCTTGATTTCT
>NW_006159858.1:4119069-4147310 GCF_000334495.1 Tupaia belangeri chinensis
CTTTCTCTCTCTCTCTGTCTCTCTCTGGCCAAATTAAAAATAATAATAAATAGAATAAAATAAATAAATAATTCTTATTTTAAAAAGATAAGATAGTCTTTCTCTCTTAGAAAATACAATGAAGTATTCATGTGTAAGATGTTATAATATTTTGGATTTAATTCAAAATAATCTTGCTGATGGGGAAAGTTTAGGACGCAGGAAGAAGCAGATTGAACAAGATGGGTGAGGTGATGTTTCAAGGGGTTCCATTAATCATTTTCTCTAATTTTGTGTGTTTGGAAATTCTATAATTAAAATACTTAAAAGGAAAAAAACAAAAGAAAAAAGAAAGAAAGCTCCCTCTGGAGCTGCCCCTTGGAGGGCAGCTCCTGCCCTCCCACAGTGTCACCAGGACAGGATGATTCACTCGGGCCCTTGGACTCAGAGGGAGGACCACAGCAGAACAGTGCTTACTAAGCTCTATAAATCAACAAGCACAGCTGAAGCCATTTAGTAGGAAGCTCGTTAATAAGAAAAATCTGGTTTAAATGGGTCATTTTATTGGAGAGAGAGAGAGCAGAAGATGACGGAGAACAGTCCCTCCTGACAATGAGGTTTATAACTAGTGCCAAGCTCTCCCTCATAGAGGAGAATTGGCTGGTGTTAACTCTATCGCCACCTAAAACTTTGTCCAGGAGGATGGAGAACCAAGGTGAGAGGACCATGAGTAGGAGAACCCCTAGTGGAGTCTCTAATCACCAAGGATGCGTGGGAGAAAGCGGGAGTTTTGCAGTTCTAAAGAGGCTCCATCTGCAATGCAGCATGGCTTCTCATGCTCAACTCGGGGCAGAAAAGTGAAGGTGAAAACAGCCATCTTGAAAACAAGTTTCCAAGTAGAGTAACCTAAGCCAATGAGAGGACAGCCTCCTGGAGAGGTGGGACTTTGAAGGCCAGTATTAGCAGAAAAGGACCCAGAAGGGATTTGGAGAAATAATAGTGTATCCAAGCCAAGATGAGGACACTTGTGGTTAAAATGCACTGGAAAGTGCTTTTTCTCTTTTTTTTAAGGGAGATTTTTACTATAGTGCACATACACTCGCCAGAGACACAGCAAAAGAGAGAGTGAGAAATCACTCCCCAGGGGGTTGGCCACGAGCAATCCCTTCTCCTCTATTAATTTCTTGGGATTTGGGGCACCCATGCACATGTGTCCAACATGAGTTTCAAGCTGCCAAGTCTGGGACTCCAACACGCCACAAACACTATGCCACTTTCTGGCCCCTGGAAAGTGTTTTCTGAGGATACTTGCTGCGGAGGGTCATGAGAACTTGGTTTCTTAAGCCCAAGGGCTAAGAAGGCCCTGGCACCTGACTTCGGAGTTTGGGTAGTGACAGGCCAAGGCAAAGGGCCCTGGAGGACTAATTTAGTTTGCCAATGCCAAGGACCACTGCACGGGGCATTGGAAGAATGCTGACTTTGGAGTCAAAAGACCCAAGTTCCAGTTCTAGCTTTGCCATTTCCTAGTGGTAAAACTTTGGCCAATCGACCCCTTTCTCAGCCTCAGTGTCCCTGTTGGCTCGGGATGAACAGTACCTATTTCATATGGTTGCCATAGAGCAATATTTGTACACCATGCATAAGATTTGGCGACCAGGTGCCAGGAGACCTGCAGCACAGGCCTCACCAAGTTAGCTGGTTGACTTGCAGCCAATCAGTTGATGCCTCTGAGCCTCTATTTCCTCATCTGCAAAATGGGAGGAGACCACCAGCTTAACATGAAGACAAAGAGAAAATGTGACTGATAGCTTGGCACAGTGTCTGGTCGAGTAACACTCAATAAATGCTAGCAGATGGTACTAATGATATAAAATATCATAACAACAGAAATAAGGTTAAATGTGGAAAGTCACCAAGAATGGCATAGAGAAAGCACCGTGGGGTGAGAGAGGGAAGCTAGGTTCTTCCCAGATGTCTCCTGGTCAAAGTGGTTCCTCCCTCATCTTAGCTTTTGCCTCTCATACTTTCTCTCCTTTCACTGGGAAGACAAGGACTTCCTGGTGATGACACCGGTACTTTCTACTTTGACATGCCATAGACATTGTTGCTAGTAGCAGAAAATACCTTAAACTGGGTAATGGATAGCAAGAAAGGTTTACTCAACTCACAGCCTGGAGACCCAAGGTTGGAGGGATATATGGTGAGGCTGCATCGCATTGCAGAGGACAGCAGTTTGAACAGAGTGCATGTCCATCAGTGGGTCTGTCTCATTCCCTCTCCTAAACCCACCAGGACTCAGTCCTGGGGGCCCCACCCTGATGAACTGAATTCTAATCTCTTCCCAAGGCCCCACCTTTCAACACTATAATTGGATTAAATTTCCCCCCTTAGTTCCATCACAGCCAAAACTCAACACACGAATGGGGGGCGGTATTCAAAACCATAGCCGTGGTATCTATTAGATGATAAAGACTGTTGGTTGAACTTTTTCTTTATCGGGGAAAATGTCCGGAATCCATAGCATGGGCATGGTCCAAAGTTAAGGAGAAAACAAAGGGAACTTAGACCTTGGAAAAATAAAGGTATCATTTGTTGTTATTCTTAATCTTGTGTTTAACTGGGTAGCTTCAGAAAAAAAGTTAACACCAGCGATGATTTATAGGCCAAGAATCTTAGCAATGAAGAAAAAAAAAAAAAAGTTCTGTTTGCATTATTAATACTCATGGGTATATCTGGAACTTTCAAAAAGGGCGTGCAGACAGTCATCCTTCCCAGAGTTTGTACCTTGTGGTTGCTGAAGGAACAGTTATGACACTACCCTTGCTAAATTAAACCTCATCCACTTCACCCACATTTGTTCTTGGCTCCTGCCACGCTGTAACACCCCTCCCTCCCACGGCTTGGCCTCTGCCCTGGCTGGACCCCAACCCTCCCACAAAGCAGGAGGTGACCCCAGCCAGATTGCAGGATGTTTTCCTTCCCGTCTGCCCCATTGGTCTCCTTATGGTAGACTCCCAGGGTGTGAACCTACACACCTACGAAGTTGGCCTTCTGGTTTGGGAGGCCTCAAGAGGAAAACAACAGTCCCTCTATTTCCTGTGGATGAAGGATGATGTGATTGAAACAAATCATCCCTTCATTCCTTTACCCAAGTGACACATGCCCAGTGGCTATGAGTTAAATGAGCATGTGACATCAAATCAAGGCTAGGCTGAGACCCCAGGGTCTAAAAATAGTTGTTTGAACTTACAGGATGCTTGTCTGTCTCCTCCAGGCCCCATCTCCACACTCCCTTCTTGTTCATGCCCTCTCTGAAAAAGGGTGTGGGCCAGGAAACAACCCCTCCCTGTGTGCAGAAAGGGTTAATTCTCTCTGGGGTGGATTCTATCACCCCCACTAGCTTGGTTTCTATTACTTTTCTTCTCCTCTCCTCTCCTGCAGGCTGATTAACAGCCCTTTGAGTTTGAAAGGGGATGTGTCACAACAGCTCTACTGCTGCCAGCTGGGTGCCAGGCAGGGAATATGCACCGTATTGAAATGGGGCCTTGCAGCCAGGCCAGGGTGCCTGGAAGGCCCTGGAGGGCTTTTTACATGGAGATGAGCTGCCACTTGGCTCCTGCTGTAACTAATCACCACTGTTGTTGAAATATTACTACTTCTGTTACAACCACTAATGCCTCAAATGAGGAACAGGCGCTCTGGGGTAGCATCAAATACTGGATGGTCACTTCTCGTTTGGGATCTCCCAGCCTTCCCAGGGAGAGCCAGAGAAGCCCCGTTTGGTTGCTCCTTCTGTTAGCTGAGTTGAAGCAGTGCTGGAACCTGTTTGCCTGCTGTGTAAACCAGACTTTCCCAAGGAAAGCCTAAGGTGTGGAACTAGAAAAGAGACTTACAGGACAGTGAGTGCAAAGGCTAAGGGCCTTGGAGTCACCTAGCTGGAATCTTAGCTCTACCCCACCTAAGCTATTAGGCCTTGAACCAGCACTTGCCTCTCTGAGCACCTTTCCTTAGGGGAAAAAAAAAAAAAAAGAATGAACTAATAATAATTTTGAGGTCATTAGGAGGGCTCATGGCCACCGAGACAGGCAGTTAACACAGTGCCTCACACCCAGCAGGGACTCCAGAATGAAAGCTATCCCCATGGTTTTGTTGATCTTGATGTCCACTGTCCTTCCTAGAATGCCCCCCTGCTCACACACTCCCAGTGTCCCTTGTAAAGTAATGGGCCTGCCTTACAGCTCTCCCACTGGCCCTGGGTCCCGGGAAACCAGGTGGAGATCATCTCAATGGCAATGACCCACAGGTGCATTTGGCATCCTGGTTTAAAGGACAAAGGCCCACACCTCACTGTTTAATCCTCAGGCCCACCTGGTGGAGTATATGTGTATATTCTGGGGTTTTTTGTTGGTTGGTTTGTCTTTTAGTTTTCAGAATAGAAAGTTAAGTAAGATAGCTCAAATCACCAGTGAAGGCCAGCCGGGGTACCATAGTGAGACTCCGTCTCTGAAGGAGAAATAAGTAAGCCCTAAGGAGACCAGGGATTCACCTAATTTTACTCTCTAAGAATGTGAAAAAGAGTATAGCCTGGTGATTAAGGAATTTGGATCCCACATGGCAAATCGAGCAGTTCAAGTCCCAGTCCCGGTGACCTAAAAGCTACACTGGGCTTGTGTGTGTGTGTCTGTACCTAAAACCTCAACCGGAAGGGAAAATGGAGGAGAAAGGATTGCAGCCTGACTATTTCTGACTGTGGGGTGCTTTCTCCCTCTCCCCCACTCTCTTCTCTCTCTGGCAAGCATACATGCCCTCTGACAAACTAAAATAAATAAATAAATAAATAGTAGAATGTGAATGGTTAGCTGGCTGCCATTTTCCCTAGGGCAGGGTAAAAGATTACAGATTCAGGCCATAACAGGGAGACTCAAGATAGACATTAGAATGAACTTTCTCACAGTGAAGCCTATGAAAAGCTGAAGTAGATTCAAGGAGAGCAGAGGAAGTTACTTTGGAGATTTGCAGAAAAGGTTAGCTACTGAGTAGGGTAGCACAGTTCATCATGAAGATGAGGAGAACGAAGTCTCGAATTACTAGATTTCCCTGCGAGCCTTGTGGCTAAACTACTAGAAGACACTATATAAACAGAAACTATAGCTACACTTATTTTTAATTGAATAATCATTGTTTCCAATTTGGGATGACTTCAACAATGCTTCTTCTTGTATTTCTATTTTGGCTCTCTAGGGGAAATTTGAAGTTTCCTGGTAATTTATCATTTTAACCACAGTTTTCCTGAGGCAGTAAGTTTATATGGGAAACTAGTTCGCTCTGAGTCTTAAAAATGTTTTCTATGGTATAATTTGCCATCACACTAAACGCACATGTCATTATCTTATAAGCTTATAATTGCTGACTCCTCTAACCCTGACATCTCCGGAACAGGTAGTTCTCCTTCAAAGAACGTATTATTGCAATACCAGTACAAAAATCCAGGTGCCCCTGTACGACAGGTAGAGAAGTTTTAAAAAAGAGAAATAAGAATTGACACCCAGGAATAGAGAAAGAAAGGACACTCCGTGACTCTGAACCTTGATGCGTTCTCCTTGTTGGACTGCGATGTTGGGTCCACACATGTAGTTAAGGGTGCTGACTTGCTCCCAGAAGGCATGTGCCGGCCAGTCTTTCATGTCGGTGATAGGTGTATGTGGATCCAGACCCTCTCTCATGCCCTCTCTCCTTTGTGTTAGTGAGATGGCTTATGGAGGAGGAAGTGGAATCTGGTAGAATAACTCACCAGCCTGCGGGGCTAATCCTGGGACTAGTTTATCCTGAGCTGCCCAGATGGGGCAAACAATATGGAAACTGAGAGAGGGGCTGGCAGGTGGCATGGTGGTTAAAGGCGCTGGATTCCCACATGGCTGATTGCAGTTCAAGTTCTGGATCTGGAAGCTTTCTTTCTCGCTTTTTGTCTCTCTGTTTCTCTCTGGCCAAATTAAATAATAATAATAATAAAAATAACGAATGGAATTAAATAATTTTTTTAAAGAATCTGATGGATGGGAACCAGCAGTTAGCATAATGGCTATGTCACTGGACTCCCACGTAGTCGACCGCGGTTCATATCCCGGACCCGGTGGCTTAAAACTCACGCCGGGCGCGTGTGCGTGTGTGCCCAAGATCCCGAGAGGAGAACGGAGGAGAAGGGATTGCGGCGTGACCATCTCCTCTGGGGGGTGATTTCTTGCTTTCTGTCTCTCTGTCTCTCTGTCTGTCTGGCGAGCGCACGCGCCCTATAGCGAAAACCTCTCAAAAAAAAAAAAAAAGAATCTGATGGAATGAATCATCTGTCCAGATACTTCTCACATCATGGTACACAGAGAAAATGAAATCACAAAATATAACACATTCCAGGAGATTTAGAGGAGGTGGTTTGCACCCAGTCACTCCAGACCTTGCTTGAACACCCATGGTTGAAGGGTCGGTATTTTTACTTTTTTTTTTTTTTTTTGGAGAGGTTTTTGCTATAGGGTGCGTGCGCTCACCAGAAAGACAGAGAGATAGAAAGTGAGAAATCACCCCCTAGAGGGGATGGCCATGCCACAATCCCTTCTCCTCCATTCTCCTCTCGGGATCTTGGGCATGCACACGCACACGCTCAGCGTGAGATTAAGCCACCAGGTCCAGGACTTGAACAGCGGCCTACTACATAGGAGTTCAGCGACATGGCCATTACGCTAACTGCTGGTCCCAAGGTTATTGTGTTGGTATTTTGTGCCAGCTATTAGAAGGCTTCAGAGTGGAGCAAAAACAACTAGGGAGGAACAGTGCCAGGTGAGAGAGGGCTCTGAAGCCAGATGGCTTATTTTTGAGTTCTAGATCTATCTCTGACGACCTTGGGTGAGTTAATCTCTCCTTGCCTCAGTTTCTTCACAGTATATTGGGGCTAATAACAGTACCTCCTTCAGGAGGCTGTTCTAAGGATTAAAGGAGTGAATCCATGCTGAGGACCGATGGGCACAGAGCAAGCACTGGATAAATGGTAGCTACTGCTGTCACTGCTGCAAGTCCAGAGGCTCAGGGCTTCCCGTGAGCAGCAGCAGCCTCATGCTCCCAATCCAATAGAAATTGCTAGTCAGATGATTCATGGCTTTCTCAAAATCAGTGCCTCTTCTGTTCTCTCTCCTTTTATGTCTCCCCTCCCCTAATGTGAACTATAGATACCTAAGAGGCAGCAGTAAGAGAGAAAGGAGAATTGACCTGGAAGCAGGGAATTCACATCCCCCTTCTAGCTCTCCCACCCTAGCATGCTCCTGCTGGGCAAGTCACCTCACCTCTTTGGCCCTCTAGCTCCTCAGAGATTAAGAGAGGGCAATGGCCAGATGACTGCAAAAGTGATGTGTCACGGTTGTTCTGTGGTGCAGAAGTATATGCCACAGTGTGCATGCGTGTTCAGGTACACATACATGCAGTTGCCTGAGCCTGCAGCACTGATGCCAGGTCCATGAACACAAAACAAGTTAGTGTTTTCTGTGAACCAAAACACTCTAACATGGGCCAGCTGGTAGCAAGTTGGTTGGGGTGATTGGAACTCACATGGCTAACTGTATTGTTCCAATCCTGGACTCAACAGTTTGAAAGACACTCTGAGCACATCTACATGCATACCCAGAATCCTAGAAGGAGATTGGAGGAGGGGGGATTGCAGAATGGCCATCCTCCCCAGATGCTTTTTCACTTTCCCTTCTCTCTCTCTCTCTCTTTCTCCAGTGAGTGTACATGCCCCTATAGCAAATTAAAAACAAGAACAAACAAAAAAACACTCTCACGCCTCCCCACCTGCAGAAAGCACACACCTTCAGTTTACCGGTGCTGTCCTCCCAATAGCTGAATTCTAAATTGAGCCTTTCTACCTCAAGAATAAATCTATAAAATATTCAATTTCTTCATAAAAAAAATAATAAATCTGTAAATATGTCTCCTAGGTAACATCTTGTTAGCTTCATTACTTGAAGCTCTTGAAAATAATAAAGCTGCATCTCTTTTTAAAAATAGTCATTTAGACATCTCACTTAAGCCTCCCACCCAATTAGTCTGAATTAGTGAAGTGTGTTTATGTCTGTTCACACTGGATAAATACACATAGACTTATATTTATCCATAAAAAATACATTAAAAAATGCCACTTCCCAGCGTCTGGGATTATTCTTTGCTAGCTCTATTTTATTCAGAGGTGATTATAACATGTACAACCTTCTTGCTATTAAAAATTAATACTTTAGACCAAATAGTCCCTCATAAATAACAGCCAGAGCAACATCTCAATTTAATCCTTATTCCAACAAGAACTAACTCCCAACTTCAGGGCTGGATGAGAATTTGCTCTCCCTTCCTTATCACCCATTCTCTGCAGAGGATGGTCCGAAAGCCATTTCTCCTATCTTCTACTACCAGCTCTACTGCTCTTGTGAGGCCACACAAGAGTGTCTGGGTGTGGCAGCCTGTGGCATGGTGGTCGAGGCAGCTGGATCCCACATGGCCAACTTTATGGTTCAAGTCTCCGACCTGGTGACTTTAAAAACATGATGGGATGCATGAGTGCGAGCCCAAAATCTCCAGAGGAAAAACAGCGAAGGGACTGTGCTGTGACCTTCCCTTACAGGGGGTGCTTTCTCACTTTCCTTTTCTATCTCTTTGTCTTTCTCTGTAAGCACGTATACCCTCTAGTAAGTATATTTTTCAGAAAGAAACAAAAGAAAAGCTGTCCTGGCACAGAGAGGAGGAAAGCTGGGCTGAGCTGGGTAGCCTGAAGGACTTGGCAGAAGAAAGCCCCACCAAGCAGGACTCTGCAGTTTCACTTTGTTTTCACTGACATAATACCCTTCTCTGGGAAGCCTGGCTCAGACCTGGATAAGAAAGACTTCCCAGAGTCCGGACACCTACCGCAGGTTTGCACGACTGCTGGTCCCACCCAACGAGTAAGGCAATGTTCTCAGTCTTGAAGAAAGCACTGACTAGCCTCCTAGGTGTGGATGGGCTGGCAGCCTGGAGCAGAGCCAGTCCAATAACTGGGCATTCTCCCAGGCTGTGGAGCCTGGGGCCAGCAGTGGTCACCTCCGTGGACCTGCATCTGGAGGAAGACAGGGAGGGCGAGATGAAGTGGCCAGGACTTCGTTGCCTGCTGCCTTTGACAAATGACGTGGTTAGCAGAATGAATTCACCAGCAAAGAAAACACAACTCACAGGGCAGCCACACAGCTCTTTGAGGAGAAGCATGTTTTGTCTCCCCTGGTGGCATTGCCATCATCCAAGGCAGAGAGAAACAGGCCCTGTGTGTGGCCTGGACCAGCCAGGCTTCCTCATGGCTTGGTTCCTGTGGAATAATGGCTCCCAAAGATTCTCAAATCCTGATCCTTGGAATCTGTGAATATTACTCCATATGGCGAAAGGGACTTGGCAGATATAATTAAGTTAAAGATTGTGAGGGGCCAGGGAGTGGCAGAGTGATAGTACAATTGGACCCACAGAGAAGGCTCCTGGATTTGTGTCCTGGGACCTCCCTACGCATGCCACGTACACGCCTGTGCATGCTGGTGATCCTGGGGGGCTGAGAATGGTGGTAGAGAGTGGCATAAGGGCTGTTTGTTGGGGGTGCCTACTTTTCTTCCTTTCTTGGTCTCTCTCCTTCTCTCTCTTATAGAAGAAATAAGTAAAAAGAAACTTTTAAAAATGGTTATTAAAAACAAGTTAAGGGACCAGCAGTTAGCGTAATGGCTATGTCGCTGGGCTCCCACGTAGTCGACCGCAGTTCGAGTCCCGGACCCGGTGGCTTAAACTCATGCCGGGCGCATGTGCGTGCGTGCCCAAGATCCTGAGAGGAGAATGGAGAAGAAGGGATTGCGGCGTGGCCAACCCCCCTGGGGGGTGATTCCTCGCTTTCTGTCTCTATGTCTCTCTCTGTCTGCCTGGCGAGCGCATGCACCCTGTAGCAAAAACCTCTAAAAAAAAAAAAAAAAAAATTAAAGAACTGGGCACCAGCAGTGGATGGTGTAATGGTTGTGTTGCTGGATTCCCACATAGTCAGCTACAATTTGAGTCCCAGACCTGGTGGTTTAAAACTCACACTGGGCGTGTGTGCGTGTGTGCCCAAAATCCTGAGAGAAGAATGAAGGAGAAGGGATTGTGATGTGGCCATCCCTTCTGGTGGGTGGTTTCTCACTTTCTCTTGCAAGCGCCCGAGTCCAATAGTAAAAAATCTCTCTCTCTAAAAAAAAAAAAAAGGAGACAAGTTAAAGAACTTTAGATAGATTATTCTGGATGAAATCAAGAGTGTCTAAATGAAATCTAAGTGTCTTTATAAGAAGACAAGATTTGGGGCCAGCAAGTGGCATGGTGGTTAAGGTGCTGGACACTACCACATGGCTGACCATGGTTCAAGTCCCAAACTTGGTGGATTGTTTTCTCACTTTCCCTCTCTCTCTCCGTGTCTCTCTCTTGTCAAATTAAAATAAATGATTGAATAAATAGAATTTTTAAAAAAAGACAAGATTTGACTATAGAAGAGAGAGTAATATGAGACCTGAAGCAGAGCTTGGAGTGATATGCTTTGAAAATAGAGAAAGGGGCCACCCAGTGGTGCGTTGGTTAGGACAGCTGGATTCCATATGGTTGTTTGTATAGTTCAAGTCCTGGACCCAGCAGCTTGGAGACTATACTGGGTATATATATATGTTTGTGTGTGTCCAAAATCCCAAGAGGAGAACAGAGGAGAAGGAATTGAGGCGTGGCGATCCTCCCTGGTGGATGCTTTCTCACTTTATGTAAAAAAAAACTCTTCCCCTCTCTCTGTCTCCCTCTAGCAAGTGCATACGTCCTATAGCTAAATTTAAAACTAAATAAAATGAAGGAAGGGGCCACAAGCCAAGGAGTATAGAAAGCCATGAGATACTAGGGACCAGCAGTTGGCATAATGGCTATGTCACTGGACTCCCATGTAGTCAACCGCGGTTCAAGTCCCGGACTCGGTAACTTAAACTCACACCAGATGCGTGTGCATGCATGCCCAAGATCCCAAGAGGAGAATGGAAGAGAAGGGATTGCAGTATGGGCATTCCCCCCTGAGGGGTGATTTCTCGCTTTCTGTCTCTCTGTCTCTCTCTGTCTTTCTGGCAAGTGCATATGCCCTATAGCAAAAATAAATAAATAAATAAATAAATAAATATAAGAATTTTAAAAAAGAAAAAGAAAGAAAGAAAGCCATGAGGTACTTAACAAGGCAAGGAAACTGATTCTGCTTTAGTGTCCCCAGGCCTGCCAAACCCTGACTTTGAACCAATGAAACCAATTTCAGACTTCCAGTCTCCAGAAACTATAAGAGTATAAATTTGTGTGTTGTAAGAGTAGAAGTTTGGGAACCAGCAGTTGGCATAATGGCTATGTCACTGGACTCCCATGTAGTCAACTGTAGTTCAAGTCCCAGACCCGGTGGCTTAAACTCATGCTGGGCGCATGTGCATGTGTGCCCAAGATCCCGAGAGGAGAATGGAGGAGAAGGGATTGTGGCATGGCCATCCCCCCTGGGGGGTGATTTCTCACTTTCTGTCTCTCTTTCTGGCGAGCGCACGGGGAACCCACTCAGCTCCTATATGTAGGAGATGGCCCAGCTGCAGGTCTTCCCTTTATGGCAGAGACTGGGGTGCAATAGAAGCATTAATGCACCTTGGGGCAGATATTCCCACAGACTGTGCATCTTTGGCCAGCCCTGGGAGTGATCAGGCCAGAGGTAGGAGAAGATAACTGTCATTTATTGAGCACCTACTATGTGCTTCACTGCTTACCCTCATCTGTAAAGTAGATATTAGCACTACATTTGCTGATGAAGACCTTGAGCTCAGAGACTCCTAGCCACCTGCCCAAGGTCACACAGTTGATCAGCATCAGTTTCCCTGGGGGAGTTCATTTGTGACTTTTCCCACCCCAACCCTAGGTATCCCTTCTTTAGTAACCTTCCAAAGCAAGAGACTGGGTAAGGTGATTACTATGACTATGGTTCTAAGAACCCCATCTGTCTATTCACTGAACTCTCAATTGCCACCTCCCAAGTGTTAGGTCCCGTGCTGTGGAGAAAGGACCCATCTTGCCTCAGGCCACTTTCAAGCCAGGAACAGACTTTCATAAGACAAGTTATATTGGTATTTCCCTCTACAAGTCCACAGCGCACCCTCAGGCAAGGACCCTGGCACGGAGGCTCGTTCATGGTCTATAATGAGAATGATATTGTTTACCAAGAATGAGCTCAAGTTTGGCCTTGGTGTTGACTTGTCAGAACAGAAGAAAGAGACCAGCGTTCTTCCTGCAGAGGGCAATGCCATCGGTCTGTAGTCAGAGTTTCCCTGGAGGTGTGTGTTAAGTTTGCATGGGGCCCTGACACTCTCTCTGCTCCCTGCACACCACAGATCAGTGTTGGATGATGCTTGGCCAGTGTGCAGTGCAGGTTATGGCCTGTGGAGCAACTCTGTAAAACAGATCTATAGAGCAGATCCAGGGTTTAGCTTGAACTTTGTGAGTCGCATCAGGTTCTGTAGAAGCAAGAACCAGGCTGAAGGCTTGTGGTTACTTCAGCTGTCCATACCTGGGGTATAGCAGGCAGGCCCTACTGAGTTTTCACTGGATGCACCCCTTTGGGACACCTCTGTGTCCTCTCCCAACACTGATGCTGGCTTTGTGCCCCATTTGGTCTTCCGTTGTTTTAGTAAGCGTAGAAAACAGCTATTTTGAGTAAACACGGCGACTTTTAGACACATGTAGAAGTGTGGTTTTGTGAGCTTTATTTATTATTTATTTTATTTGATCAGAGAGGGACAGAGTGAGAGAGCAAGAGAGAGGAAAGTGAGAAAGCAAGCCACCAGGTTTGGGACTTGAACTGTGGACTCGGACTGTGGTCAGCCATTGTAAGAGTCTAGCACCCTTAGCCACCACACCACTTGCTGGCCCTGCCTTCACCGCTATGCAAATGACAGCCCACTGAATGGTGTTTCTACATGTGTCTAAAAGTCACCGTGCTTGCTCAAAATAGCCACTCTCCACAGATAAAATGTTCATCCAAACAGATTCAAACATTGAAGGTATTTTATCAGCTTCTTGTAAGCTAAGACTAGAAGTAAGGCTAATTTCTAGGAAGGACTCAGTTCTCTATCCCCTTGTCTTCAGAATTCCCATTCTACCTTGGAATATTTAGAAGAATAAACACATTAAGTGAATGCTAAGTACATTGGAAAATATGACTGACTTTATTTTTTTAGAGAGATTTTTTGCTATAGGATGCATACACTTGCCAAAGAGACAAACAGCAAGAAATCGCCCGCCCCCGAGTGGGGATGGCCACACCACAATCCCTTCTCTTTCATTCTCCTCTCGAGATCTTGGGTACACACACCCATGTCCCCGGTGCAGTGTGAGTTTTAAGTTACTAGATCCAGGACTTGAACCATGGTCAACTATGTGGGAGTCAGCAGTGGAACTATTACGCCATCTGCTGGCCCTGATTTTATTTTCTTAATGGATGCCTTGTGGCATAGGGACTTGAATTTGAAGAAAATATCACCCTCTGATACTTCTGACTTGAAGTGGAGCAAGAGTGTGTCTATAGGTAGTATTGTTATCATTAGATCTAATACCAAAACAAACTTTCTAGTTTATCCAGATTTGTATTTGATCAGCTCTTTTGGTCTAATAAAAAGCATCACAAAAATCTAAAAAAAAAGAAAGAAAGGGAAAAAAAACGAAAAAATAAATGGAAAGTTTGATCCAAACTGACTCAAACAGTGAAGATATTCTATCAGTTTCATATGAACTGAGTTTAAAAGTAAGGCTGATTGGGAACCAGCAGTTAGCGTAATGGCTATGTCGCTGGATTCCCATGTAGTCGACCGCGGTTCCTGTCCCGGACCCGGTGGCTTAAAACTCACGCCGGGTGCGTGTGCGTGCGTGCCCAAGATCCCGAGAGGAGAATGGAGGAGAAGGGATTGCGGCGTGACCATCTCCCCTGGGGGCTGATTTCTCGCTTTCTGTCTCTATGTCTCTCTCTGTCTGTCTGGCGAGCGCACGCGCCCTACAGTGAAAATCTCTCAAAAAAAAAAAAAAAAAAGTAAGGCTGATTTTGGGCCCAGCAGGTGGTGTGGTGGTTAAAGGTGATAGATTCCCATGTGGCCAACCATGGTTCGAATACCAGACCTGGGGACCTGCTTTCTCTCTCTCTGTCTCTCTCTGGCCAAATTAAAAAAAGAAAAAGAAAAAAAAAAAAAAAAGAAAAGAAAAGAAAACACCAGATGGAATTAAATAAGTAAATAAATTTTTAAAAGAGTAAGGTTAATTTCTAGGAAGCGCTGTCCCAGTGGTAAAACAATGCGAACAGGCTGGTGTACTCGTTCATTTGTTCATTTTTCAGCTTCATCTCCTCCTTAGACTCCACGCACATCAGGCTGTCTTCTCAAGACTTCACGACAACTGTCAGGACTCCAAATTGAGTGTTACTGAACCTGAGAGGTAGACGTAGATGATGTTCCCGACTGAGAGTCAGTCATTGAGAATGGCATGCACTGACTGGTTTAGAGCAGATCACGTACCCCTACCTCGGCTGACAGAAGCGCACAGCCGATGTGGATGGAAGGATGACTTTGCCCAGGACATAAGGCGTAAGAAGGGGAAGGGGAGAATGGATAGATACTGGGGAGCCCAATAAATGTCTACTACATATATGCAAAACAGGTTTCTGTTGTCACTGTTGTTTTGATCTTTTTTTAAAATAACTGTTTTGTTTTAACTTTATTATTATTTTCCAGTTTGATCAGAGAAAGAGAGAGACCAAAAGTAAGAAAGCAAGCCACCAGGCCCAGGACCTGAACCATGGCCAACCATATGGGAGTCCAACACTTTTAACTACCACACTACCTGCCGGCCCCTGTTCTGATCTTAACAAATTTTTTACTCTTCTTAATACTTCCTGGGAATAAATAATCTTGCAAGGACTTCCTTAACTGAGTACTTAAGATAGCACACACTCCTTGACACTCTGATGAACAGATTTCTTCTTCATTAGGGCGTCAGGAGTTTGAGATGGCAGCTCCTCCCTGTGTCCCCTGTCAGTGCTTCCCCTGAAAGAAGCAAGGCTGCAGTTTTGCCCTCCGTTCATCGCTGGCCAATTATGTAGTTTGTGGATTATTTAGACACCTTTTTCTTCCCACATCCTGCCTGCCTTTTAGCCATCCCTCTGCTCATTAGCAAGCCTGTCTGAAAGGATGGGGTTAAAAAAAAGAAAAAAGAAAAAAAAGAAGTAGAATTTCAAATCAGCCAGGTTAGCTTCTTTAAAAAAAAAAAATGTTTATTTAATTTTACCTATTTATTTTAATTTGATCAGAGAGAGACAGAGGAAAAAGGGAAAGTGAGAAAGCAAACTGCCAGGTCCAGGGCTCAAACCATGGTCAACCATGTGGGGAGTCCAGCACTTTAACTATCACACCACCTGCTAGCCTCATTAGCTTCTTACCAACTCTGGTGAAATGTTTGAGGAGGAAGTTGAAAGGAACGAATGAATTGAGAAGATCTTGCATTTCCATGACCTATGATACCCTCATTGACTCCTTCCCTGCATCCCTTTCACCCCAGCCCTAACCTTTTTTAAAAAAAATAAGTATTTTATTCAATTTTATTCATTGTCATTGTTTTATTTGATTTTTTTTTTTGAAATTGACCAGAGAGAGACAGAGAGAGAAGGAAAGAGAGAAAGCAAGCTGCCAGATCCAAGACTTAAACCGTAGCCAGTCACATGGGAGTCCAGCTGCCTTAACCACCATGCCACCTGCTGGCCCCCAGCCCTAACCTTTTTTAAAGATACTAAAAGCAGCCATATCCAGAAAGGGCCTAGTCCTTAGCTACTTGGACGACTGACGTGCCTATCTGACTCTTATTCACTAAGAAGCTGAGACTTGGGATCTCAGTTTTCAACTTGGATAGTGAGTTGAGCTATGATCCTCAAAAATAGTTGTCTTGGGAACCAGCAGTTAGCGTAATGGCTATGTCGCTGGACTCCCACGTAGTCGACTGCGGTTCGTGTCCCGGACCCGGTGGCTTAAAACTCACGCCGGGTGCGTGTGCGTGCGTGCCCAAGATCCCGAGAGGAGAATGGAGGAGAAGGGATTGCGGCGTGACCATCCCCCCTGGGGGGTGATTTCTCGCTTTCTGTCTCTATGTCTCTCTCTGTCTGTCTGGCGAGCGCACGCGCCCTACAGTGAAAATCTCTCCAAAAAAAGAAAAAATAGTTGTCTCGACTTTAAAAAAATTATTTAAAGGAGTTATTTTAAAGACTGGATGGTGGCAGGGCAGTAAAAAGCTATGCTGAAGCTGACCCACGCGGGAGGTGCTGGGGTCCCATCTAAAACCTTCCCTGAGTACGTGAAGCACATGCATGTCCATGATCCAGGGCTAGCTAAACTGGGGGAAGATCGCACGATCCAGACCCTGTTGAGAATGCTCTCTCTCTTTCCAGAAATAAATAAACTACTTAAAAAAAAAAGCTTATAAAAATATATTATTTGAGATATGAGAGAAATAGAATAGAATGGAGCCGTTTGAAATGTCTTAGAAACTTGTATCTTAGTGACTCCAAGTATGACGACACAGCATGTTGGAGGAATTGTCTCTAATGGGAGAAATACATATATTTTTAAAAATTGGTAGAGGGTGTGGCACTCAGACACACAGAGAGAAAAAGCACCTCCTAGTGGGGTGTGGTCATACCTCAATCCTTTTTCCTCCACTTCATCCCATCAGAATTTGGGGCACTCATGCACATGTACCTGATGTGTTTTTCAGGCCTCTGGGGCCAGGACTCAAACTGTGGTCGACCTTGTGCATTTCAGTTTTCTATGCACACCTCTTAACTCCTGCACTCTAGAGCCATCCTTGGAAGAAACATGTATGTATTTTTCAATCTGATAAAAACTAAATTAATAAAGAGCAACTTCCTCACATCTAAAAACAAAGAAGCCATTTCCCTTTCTCCTGCCCATTCCTGGTGGGCTAGCAACTTCTTCTTCAGCTACTGGTTTATAGCAATGACTGTAGTTGCTAGAGGAATCCAGTTCTTACATGCCGTTGTGTGAGGGTAACCCAGAAGCTTTAGGTTCAATGATGAACCTGATGGAAATGTATTCAGACCCAAGCCACTAGCCTCACATGTGGCCTATAATCTTGATAGAAAGAAGGGAGCTGGGGGACCAGCATTTGGCATAATGGCTATGTCACTGGACTCCCAGGTAGTTGACCGTGGTTTGAGTCCCCAACCCGGTGGCTTAAACTCACACCGGGCACATGTGTATGTGTGCCCAAGATTCCGAGAGGATCACCCCTGGGGGGTGATTTCTTGCTTTCTGTCTTTCTGTCTCTCTGTCTCTCTCTGTCTTTCTGGAGAGTACATGAGCCCTATAGCAAAAACCTCTCCAAAAAAGAAAAAGAAAGAAAGGAGTGTTGGGAGCTGGCACTTCCTTATACTAGCAACATGGCTGGGCCCAAGTCACCTGCCTGGTCATAGGCAGAGTTAAGGCAAGCATGAACACCCTCTCCAGAAGTCTAGCAGGGTCCTAAGCTGCCCATCCCTAAACAATGTTAGTGATGAGTGTCATCCTCGTGACAGCATAATGCAATGCTGGACTCTGAAACAGAAAAATGGCACTCCAGATTCACCTCTCCTCCCAGTCCTGTGGTCAGCTCAGGTAAATAACAACCTCTCTGAGTCCCAGATGATCCATCTGTGAAGTGAAACTCGACAAGCCCCTACAGGTTGTTCTAAGGGTCAGTAGTGCTAATGTATGTGACAGGTTTGTAAACTATGCCCCACTCTGAATAATGATAATGATGATGGTGGTGATGATTCCGGAATGCATACCTTCCTTCTAACGGCCACAAATAGCGAGTGAGTTTGGGAGACGGGCCTATTCCACACTGGGCACCCACAGATACCTACCTTCACGAAGGTCATTGGCCTAGAAAAATATAAGCTTTGGGTCAGCCTCTGTGCCACAGCTGGTACATGCTGGAGTGAAGAGTTGGAAGCCACATGCCGACTGCAGTTTGGGTCCCTGGCCTGGTTGGCCGGAAAACATGCCCAGGATCCTGGTAGGCTGGCGGACTGGAGGAAGGGGATCGCAGTGTGACTGGACCCTGTGGAGAGGCTTCTCTCTCGTGCTTGCTGTTTTCTTGCGCATGCACACACACACGCTCTGTCAAGAATTGTTTTACAAAGTCCAAGTTTCAACTCTGCTCAAATTTGGCTGACTGCACAGCTGTCTCCCATCCCCTCTGAGGGACATGCCATCTCCCCAGGCCTGTCATTTACAGATCCTTCAGCCAATTTTGGATCGAAAACATCTGCTTTTATCTGTGTGATTTAATCTGCTTATTCAGCCTCATTATTGCCCTAATAATAGGCACCAGGCACCGTGCTAAGCGTTTTCCATATATAACATTATGTAATCCATATTGGTAGGCGAGAAGAGCATTATAGATGCTGATGTTGGTACTCCATTATTACCTGGAAAGAGACTGAGACCCAGAAAAGATTAATAACTGCAACTTTCCTGAGGTCACACTCAGGGACAGCCAGCTTTCATAAGGACCAAGACCTGCCTGACGCTGTGCATCGCTCAACCATGAAGCTTTCCTGCCTCTCCACTCTTCTTACCCCAGAGAGCCCGTGAGGGCCATGAGACCTGCCTGTGTAGACCCTACGGGATGCCTAGAGCCTGTTTCCTGGGTCCTGGTGCCGTCTCCTCGGGACGTTTTGGTTCTCTGAGCCTCAGAGGTTTCACCCAGGAGCTCTCCATGAGAAGCTACTCCTCACCAGCAGCATGTTCACAGATAAACAGATGCCGGGAGGGGAGCAGCTCCTTCAAGCCACGGGTCTGAGTCTCCGGAACCTGAGGATTAATTGCCCTGCAAGCAGCTTGTTAGTGGCTGTGCTGGCAGAGGAGGAGAGCAGCAATAGAATCAGCCAATTATGCAGCCAGTGGTGCTGAACTAACTGTGACCTCGTACTTAATTGTGGATGTTGTTTCTCAGCAGTTTCTCACCAGACTGGATTTAGGGGAAAAGAAAGGGAAGAGTGAGGGCAGGGTGAGCGGTGAGGGGAGGGCCCTGTTTGTAGGGACTCAAGACTCTCTTTTCTTTCTTTCTTAAGGGGACAGTGGCATCAAGGAGTCAGTGACTTCCAGCACTGGGGAGTTGTGGAGAGGCAGCCTATCTCTCTCTCAGAGCCCCAGGGCAGCAGGCCTTGGAAGGCCTAGGCTTAGACAACAAAAGACACATCTTGTCATTGAATGTGACATATCCTGTTTTTTTGTTTTGTTTTGTTTTGTGTTTTTTGAGAGGTTTTTGCTATAGGGTGCGTGCGCTTGCCAGAAAGACAGAGAGAGACAGAGAGACAGAAAGCGAGAAATCACCCCCCAGGGGGATGGTCACGCCACAATTCCTTCTCCTCCATTCTCCTCTTGGGATCTTGGGCACGCACGCACACACGCGCCTGGCATGAGTTTAAGCCACCGGGTCCAGGACTAAAACCACAGTCGGCTACATGGGACTCCAGCAACATTGCCATTACACCAACTACTGGTCCCAAATGTGACATTTCTAAACAGGCCAGAGACTAGATTCGGGGTTACATCTCTTACAGGGAGAAGGAAACAGGACTAGAAGTGCAAGTCTGGACAACACTTTAGAAAAAGCATGCTTAGAACTTGGAAGCTCCTCTTTCCTCTCTCCTCATGCCACCAGCCTGGTGATCAGGAAGCCACACACCTGGTCAGTAAAGGGCTTGGAGGGCCATATCCATAAGCCCACGAACCTGGAAAACAGTGGGGGTAGGGGCTCAGGTAGGGAGGGAGACAATGGTGTCTCTGTATCTGGTAGACCAGCCTACCTGGCTGCTTCCCCACTGCCTGGCAGCAGCCCTGGAGGAGTGTTGCTTGAGTCTCGTCTTAAGAAATGACTTGCTGTCCAGCTATAAGGACAGCCTCTAGCTGTTAGAGTCTTCAAGTCCCACCCCAACCTTAAGGCCACAGTCTTCCTGGGAAGCCCCAGCTGATCACTAAGCATGGCAGGTATTAGGGCCTAGCTGTCCCTGCTAGGCTGGAGCCCCTCTAATGGCCAGTCTTGCCCCCATGGTGTTGGCTGAGATGTTAGATCTGCGTTGTGTTCTGAGGCTCTCCCTACCTCATTCTGCTTCTCGCCCTTTTGGCTTTCACAGGCATGAGCCTCTTATTCTCTTCACTTGGTCTTCACATGCACTTCTCAGCATAGGGTTAAGGACATGCTACCCCAAAACATGGCACATGGGCATTTGGGAAAACAGTAGATGCGAGAAAGTCACTCTCACCTTCCTCTGTCCTTCTCACCGGAATCAGGTCAAGTCCTCATGTGAGAGATACCCTCCCCATACCTGAAGGAAAGAAACATCCTTACCTCCAAGGCACGGACACAGAACAGGCTCTGAGCAAATAGCCTGGCTAAGCTCCCCCCAGTTTATTACCATGAGGTGATACCCCCTTGTCCAACCCCATTTTCCCATGCCAGTCCACTTATCAAATTGAAGCACAAAAATGCACCAAGTTTATCTGTTTCCTTGGGTCTTTATTTCATGAGGCAAGACATGCTGAGACTGAGATGAGAGCAGTGGGAAGTGGAGTTCCAGAGTCCTGGAGGATAATCAGATTCAAGATGCAATTCTGGAAGCCATTCCCACTGTCATCTTCACACTTGGGTTTCAGGTGCTGAGAAGGAGAGAAAGGGAAGAAAGAAGAAACCCCAAGACCAAATCTGGGGACAGCCTCCATTTACTAGAGCATGAGTCTAAAGTGACCGAGAAGACACCCACTAGCACACTTTGGGGCAGCAGCGCTGGAGAAGTTCTAAGTAGAAAGTGATAGTTAACACTCTTGGATGCTGTAGGAAGTCACAAAGGATGTGGCCCACTGGGAGGCTGCCAAGTGGGAAACACAGATGGGGTGGCCTTAGACAGAGTGGTTCATTAGAGAAAGCAGACAGGACAGTTTTGCTGGATTGAGGCACAGCTAACAGCAGGAAAACAAGCTAGCAAGTGCTAACCCCTCTTTTTTTTTTCTATGTCAAATTTTTAATGTAAATCCAAAACTAGAATAAAGAATATGCACTAGTGACACTTAGATTCAAAATGGATTTTCCTCAGGTCTTCGTATCTCTGCTTCCTTCCCACCTAACATCTACGAATGTATTCATTATTAACTTGAAGCACTGAAGCACTGAATTTTTATAAGCCAATTGGATGATTCTCCTCATAGGAATAATCTATTCTGCAGCAATGTGTAAGCCATTGAACAAGTAACTCTATACCAAATAAAAAAGCCCAAAGCTCTATTTGGCTGGGGAAGGGGTACCAAATATGCAATTGTGTGGTAGATCTGTGTTCCAGCAAAGAGTCTGAAGTGCAGGGTGGCTGTAAAGGGATCTGGACCACTCAAGGAATACAGAAGGCCAGTACCAAGAAATGGAACAATACTTTCAAGGTCATTCAGGTGGGCTCTTGGAACACATTCCACACTGTCACCTGTTCGAAGGTACTTCTTGGCATTTTCTCCTTTGCCAAAGCTTGCAGTCTTCTGGGTTGGCAAAAACCTTTCTTGTGATTCTATAGAACTCAGTTGCAGTACTCACCAACATCATTTTTAAAAGAATAATTGTTGTATAGGAAGCAAAAGCCATGAATACTTCATTTTCCGTTAGCTGGTTGAGTTCAATCATTGTTTCAGCCTTGGTCTGGAGAGCAGCAGGAAGGGAGCTGACTTGTCCGGCTGGGTCGCTGACCTGCAGGAACTTGCACCGCGTGGGCTGGGCTCTGGCTGCTAACCCCTCTTTAAAGAAGTGTGTTAGGGACCAGCAGTTAGCGTAATGGCTATGTCGCTGGACTCCCATGTAGTCGACCGCGGTTCGAGTCCTGGACCCGGTGGCTTAAACTCACGCCGGGCGCGTGTGCGTGCGTGCCCAAGATCCCGAGAGGAGAATGGAGGAGAAGGGATTGCGGCGTGGCCATCCCCCCTGGGGGGTGATTTCCTGCTTTCTATCTCTCTGTCTCTCTCTGTCTGTCTGGCGAGCGCACGCGCCAAAAACCCCTCCAAAAAAAAAAAAAAAGAAAGAAAAAAAAAAAAGAAAAAAAAAAGAAAGTGTGTTAAAGAACAGAAGGAGAGGGGCCAGCAGGTGGCGTGGTGGTTAAGGTGCTAGACTCCTACATGGCCAAGCACAGTTACATTCCCAGATGTGGTGGACTGAAAATCACACTGGCATCTACGCGTGTATGCTCAAAATCCCAGGAGGAGGGAAGCAGCAGTTAGCGTAATGGCTATGTCGCTGGACTCCCACCTAGTCGACCGCGGTTCATGTCCTGAACCCGGTGGCTTAAAACTCACGCCAGGCACGTGTGCATGCGTGCCCAAGATCCCAAGAGGAGAATGGAGGAGAAGGGATTGCGGCGTGACCATCTCCCCTGGGGGGTGATTTCTCGCTTTCTGTCTCTCTGTCTCTCTCTCTCTGTCTGGTGAGCACATGCGCCCTATAGTGAAAAAACCTCTCAAAAAAAAAAAGAAAATCCCAGGAGGAGACTGGAGGAGAAGGGAAGTGCTACTGTGTTGCTATCCCTCCTGGGGAGGTGACTTCTCACTTTCTCTTTCACTGGCTCTCTCTGTCTCTCTCCAGCAAGAGCATGTATCATATGGCCAATAAATAAATAAATAAGCTTAGAAAATAAAAGAACAAAAGGAGAAAAGCCAGTTTTAAGTTTATGTAATAAGATCCAAAGAATTGTTTATTTAAGCACATAATTAGTTTTAACTTTTTATTTAAAAAATAATTTCAAAAATGCAAAGACATTACAAGAATGTGAATTGAATATGAAATGTCCATCTACCTTTCCCTTACGTTCATATTTTGCCCATTTGTTTTATCATTTGCTTTCTCTCTTTTATATGTATCTATACACCTATGTAATGATGTAATTTTACATAGGCAAATATGTAATGTATATGTAAAATGTTTCTCTGAACTATTTGAAAATAAGTATATCCATCATGCCCTGTTACCCCTGAAAATATCGGTATTTATTTTCTAAAAATGAGAGTATTCTCTTATAGTACTACAGAATTTTATCAACTTTACTAAATTTAACATTAGTATAATTCAGGACCAGCAGGTGGCATGGTGGTCAAAGCCCTGAATGCCCATATGGCTGACTGTGGTTCAAGTCCCAGACCTGGCAGCTTGCTTTCTCATTTACCCTTTCTCTCTCTCTCTGTCTCTCTTTGGTCAAGTTAAAAATAATAATAATAAAATTAAATTAAAAATTCTTTAAAAAATATTGATATGATTCTTTTTCCACCTACCCCATAATGTCTTTTATAGCGTGGGCGAGAGAAAGAAATAGCTCTTTTTCACCCACTGCAATTTATATTCCACATTCAGTTTACATTCATGGCTGAGCCCCTAAAACATAGACAGATTAACAAGAGAAAAGCAGGGAACCAGCAGTTAGCATAATGGCTATGTCGCTGAATTCCCACATAGTCGACCGTGGTTCGCATCCCGGACCTGGTGGCTTAGAACTCACACCAGGCGCATGTGTGTGCGTGCCCAAGATCCCGAGAGGAGAATGGAGGAGGAGGGATTGTGGCGTGACCATCCCCCCTGGGGGGGGTGATTTCTTGCTTTCTGTCTCTATGTCTCTCTCTGTCTGTCTGGCGAGCGCATGCGCCCTATAGCGAAAACCTCTCAAAAAAATTAATTAATTAATTAATTAAAAAAAAAAACCACAACAAGAAAAAAGCATACAGATTTACTTCATGTAAGTTTTTGTTTAGTTTGGTTTTGTTTTTGGTTATAGGGCTCGTGTACCCACCAGAGACGGGAAATAAGGGGAAAGGGTGAGAAAGCACCCCCACCGCAGAGGGCATGGTCACACTGGAATCCCTTCTCCTCCATCTCTCCCTCCTTTTGGAATTTTGAGCACACAGGCACATGCACCCAGTGGTGTGTGTGTTGTGTGTGTGTGTGTGTGTGTGTGTTTAAAGATTATTTATTTAACCTGAGACTGGAACCACACAGTTGACCATGTGGGATCCAGGCACCTTAAGCACCAGGCCAACCTCTGGCCCTTTTTAATATAAGTTTTATGTAACACAGGAGCCTTCAGAAATGAATGACCCCCAAAACAGGGAAACCTGTGTATGTTTATGCGTAGGTTTGATGAAGAGGTGGACAGTCGGGAACCAGCAGTTAGCGTAATGGCTATGTCGCTGGACTCCCACGTAGTCGACCGCAGTTTGTGTCCCGGACCCGGTGGCTTAAAACTCACGCCGGGCGCGTGTGCATGCGTGCCCAAGATCCCGAGAGGAGAATGGAGGAGAAGGGATTGCGGCGTGACCATCCCCCCTGGGGGGTGATTTCTCGCTTTCTGTCTCTATGTCTCTCTCTGTCTGTCTGGCGAGCGCACGTGCCCTATAGTGAAAACCTCTCCAAAAAAAAAAAAAAGAGATGGACAGTCATGGAGAATACAACTGCACGAAAGGGGTATGATCAATAAACTGTTCAGATTCTTCTCTAGGTCTCTTTGTCTTGAGAGATAAGGGCAGTCCCTTTCCCAGGTGTAGAATGGGTACCTCTCAAGTGAGGATCCTATGACTTCCAAATTATGTTATGGTTTGCTTCAGGGGAGAAGGCAGGAGAAAGTCTAAGCGATCTTCCTGCTTCTGTTCTTTTCTCAAATACGAAGGTGGCATGGGGGTAATAAGTCCTGAACCCCAGCAACAGCATCTCCCTCCCAAACTCCAGTGAGTATATAAGCTGGTCTTTCTTTCTGGGTTCTCAGCAGCTATGGTCCTTGAGGGTAAGAAGGTCCAAGTTGAGAGGGAGGGGTCTTCTCCATTAGCAGCTACTTAAGCCCCATGTCTGTTGCCAGTGGTCCTAGTTCCTGAGAACAAGAGCAGGATATGGTCTACCCAGGAGGTGAGTAGAGATCAAGAAGCAGACTTGGGAGTAGGCAGGTGGAGGGTTGGTTAAGGCGCTCGACTCCCACATGGCCAGCCTCAGTTTGAGTCCTGGACCCGGTGACTTGCTTTTTCACTTTCCCTCTCTCTTTTTCTCTCTGTGTCTCATCCGGATCAAATTAGAAAATAATAAATAAATTAATTAAGTTAAATAAATTTAAAAAATGTATGTGTGTTTTCTGTGTCAATTTAGTTATTTTTAAATTAACTTTATTTATTATTATTATTTTCCAGTTTGATCAGAGAGAGACAGAGAGAAGGAGGGAAAGTGAGAAAGCAAGCAACCAGGTCCGGGGCTTGAACTGCATTCGACCATGTGGGAGTCCAGGGCCCTTAATCACCATGCCACCTGCTGGTCCCTAAAATGAATAATTTTTTAAAAAAAGAAGCAGACTTGTGCAGGACCAGCCATGGTGATGCATTGGCAGCACAGTGCTCGGCAGTGGGTTTGGTTTCCTGGCTGACCTGCACACGCCACATTCATATATATACTTGTAGTCCTGGCTGGCCAGAAAAAGTTGAAGGCACAGTCACAACACGAGTACTGTTAGAGGGTGTGTGCCTTCCTCTCTCTCAATAAATAAATAAAAATAACAACAACAAAAAAAGAAGCAAAATTGTATATAAAGAAGGTAAACTGATCTCTATGTCTGCTATTAACTCATGGCCTATTCATCAGAAAAACTCCTTTAGATTTTCCCTCTCAGCAGTTTTGCAAAAGAAAAGAAAAAAGAAAAAAAACCTCACTTTTCTAAGGCTTGTCCAGCAGAGTAAACTGTACTTTACATTGGTACTATATTCTCCTTAGGCAAAAGATACATTTCTGAGACTATGTTAATAGGTCCATGTCAGTAAAAATGGATCCTCCATGGAATCCCAAGCCATTTCCTGGACTTCATTATTTGCTTAAAGGAGCATCCGATGAAGACTTCCTAGGGTGCTGGCATACGTCTCATTTCCCCATAGGCTGTAACCCATGTAGGATGCACAAACTTTTT
This sequence comes from Tupaia belangeri chinensis, assembly GCF_000334495.1. Classification (NCBI taxonomy): domain Eukaryota; kingdom Metazoa; phylum Chordata; class Mammalia; order Scandentia; family Tupaiidae; genus Tupaia; species Tupaia belangeri. Next base: position 4,145,156 of record NW_006159858.1, read on the forward strand.
AATTTTTTTAAGTCTGTTTACTTTGGGGAAAAATTAGAATTGACTATTTCTAACTCTCAGCCAGACTACATCTGGCATCAACTATAAATATAAACCAGACTATAAATTTAAAAATCAGTCTGGAGCTAGACTGGTTGCGTGGTCTGGTGGCTAAGAAAACTGGATCCCACATGGTGGACTATGCAGTTCAAGTCCTGGACCCAATGGCTTGAGAAACACACAAGTGTGCATGTCCAAAATCCCACGAGGAAGGTGAGACAGAGAGATGGAGAAGATGAGATTGTAACTATTCCTTATGGGGTGGGATGGACTTTCTCCTCTCCCTCTCCCTGTGTATCTCTGTCTTTCTGGCAAGTGCACACACCTCTCTACTGCAAATAAATAAATAACTCTGGGGCCAGCCCCATAGCCTCGTGGGTAAGCACTGTGCAAGGAAGCTGGACCCCATATGGCTGAGTACCATTCAAATCCCCACCCCAGTGGCAACATGCTGGGTGCACGTGCGTACGTGCCCAGGATTTTGATGTTGCAGAAATGGAGGTAAAAGAATTGCAGTGTGACCTGAGCCCTTTGGGAGGGGGAGAGGGTGTGCTCTCTCTCTCTCTCTCTCTCTCTCTTTTCCTCTCGGGTACATGCATGTACCCTCTGGCATTAAAAAATAAAAATAAAATAAATGAATAAATCTGAAAGGAGACATCAATGTGGGTTTTTCTGACTTGAATACTTTCAGGAGGATTATTTGGCAACATGGAAGTTCTCCTAAACACCTCTTTCTGGATCTTGGCAATCTCAATATCTCGCACTGATGTTCTTCTCCCTAGATGAAAATTATATGTCCCCTATATTTCTTATCTTGCCCGGGCGGCCAGAAGATGAACTCAGAGCTCAGTTTAGTGCTCAATGATAACAACTATGTTAGCAGAGATTTTTCTTGTGTATCTCCATTTATTGCGTGTATGTATATATTTGACTTTTTGGTCTGTATCTCCCTGTGTTATATTTCCAAGTGTCCCTGTGTGCCACTGTCCTTCTACAGATCATCTTACTGTGCAAATGTGTTTAACAGTAACCCCCCTGAAATCATTTTTGGAAGCAGAAGGCATGTGCCTTATAAAGACAAACTTCTTCACAAAACACTCGTCTCATTTAGCCACCTAGTCTACCCGTTCCACATACAAAGGAAAGTCCAGACAGTTTCTCTTGGGACTGTTAATACCTTTCCCTGTGCCAACTATAAATAGACTTGCCTCAGGAGACTATTTGGTTTGGGGCAGAAACTCTTAGTTAAAATAGAAAGGTCTCTCCTTGGATTACTTCCCAAGTCTCTGTGTTTATTTCATTTCTTCTGGGGAATTTGAGTCTGATGATGACAGAAGCCAAAGAGAATGTTGGTCCAGAGAGCCCCTCCCAAGCTCGTGTAAGAGAGAGGAAACTCTAAGCCCTAACCTTGGGGAGGTAGGTGCTCTCTCTTCCACAATGGGGATCCCTGATTGAACTTTTTTTTTTTTTTAATGAAAGAGTGCATTTAAAAATGTGTGTACATGAGAGAGGGAGAGAGAAGCACCTCAACAGGGTCTTGTCATGCTGCGATCCCCTTTCCCAGCCCTCCAATGCCTCTGGATCCTCAGCTCCTGTCTGCACACTTAGAGTCTTTAAGCCTACCTAGTGATCTGAATCCATGTCAGCCTATGGCCTCCAGCCCTGCAGGGCGTCACTGCTGCTCCAGAATGGTTGGGCCTCATGATGGCCTACTGGCTCAGCCCTAAAGAGTGGGACTGGGGGCGGCGGGTGGAGGGGCCCTGTGCCGGCCCACCCGGACCTGGCTGCGGCCCCCACCACCCCCGGGACCTGCGCCGAGCAAGGCGGTGGCGGGAGGCGGGCCCCCCACCCGGGGCTCTGCCCAGCCTCTCGGGGTGGACGTGTGGCCTCCGGACCAGCAAGCTGAAGCCGAAAACAAGGATTGAGAACTTACAACCATAAGCAACAGAAAGAATCTTTAGCTGTCTTAAACCAGTTGAGAAATATATTATATAGAAGGACTTTCTCTACCTATGGACAGTGAGAAGATGATGGTTGCCAGCCCTGCATTGCCTCAGGGAAGAACAGGAACTACTCTACCATTCTTGAGGAAGCCAGATACCCGAGGATAACTCAC
>NW_006159858.1:4147889-4148315 GCF_000334495.1 Tupaia belangeri chinensis
GGAGGAAGATGGGACATAGCAGAGGGTGGGGGATGGGGAATCAGGGATGGCAAGACAAAGGGCAAGGTATGCAGGACGTAAGAATTGGAAAATTATTTGCTGAGAACATGTATGTGGATGTGCTTGATTGAGCCAATGCACAGTGTATTTTGGATGGAAAATTCATTTGTGTGTTGTGATGGTGTAAAGTGAATTAATAAAAAATAAATAAATAAAGAGTGGGACTGGGAACAGAGGACTGGCAGGTCTGCAAGGAACTTTTTTTTTTCAAAGAATTATTTATTTTTTTAATTCCACTTGTTAGTATTATTATTATTTAATTTGACCAGAGAGAGAGAGAGAGGGAGAAAGGGAAAGCAAGAAAGCAAGCCACCAGGTCCAGGATTCAAACTGCAGTTGGCCATATGGGAATCCAGCACCCCAACC
>NW_006159858.1:4151072-4152215 GCF_000334495.1 Tupaia belangeri chinensis
GAGAAGGGATTGTGGCGTGGCCATCCCCCCTGAGAGGTGATTTCTCGCTTTCTGTCTTTCTGTCTCTCTCTGTCTTCCTGGCGAGCACACATGCCCTATAGCAAAAAAACTCTCCAAAATAAATAAATAAATAAAAGCTTTATTTATTTAATTTCATTTGTTAGTATTATTATTATTTAATTTGACCAGAGAGAGAGAGAGAGGGAGAAAGGGAAAGCAAGAAAGCAAGCCACCAGGTCCAGGATTCAAACTGCAGTTGGCCATATGGGAATCCAGCACCCCAACCACCACACCACCTGCCTATCCTTCTACAAGGAACGTTCAGTCCATTTTCCCTGTGATGGAGAAAACATCCCAAGTCAAGGAAGAGGCTTTCTCTGATGGTTGGTTCTGGAGTCAAGTCTACAATGACTACAGCTGAGAGAACTGACACTCGTAGCTCCAAGCTACCATCCCAAAGCTTTCTGCATACTTCTAAGAGAAACCAGAACCTAAGAAATATACTTGTCGGTGCGGTCATTTTTGTCCTGTCTCCACTACAGAGAATAATAATAACAGCCAACACTGTACACCTATCCAGGGACTATTCCAAATATTTACATGCACTCACACACATGCACACACACGCTTGTGCATCCATGCACACATATATAATAGCCGTAAGGTAGGTATATCAATATTACCCCCATATTACAGAGGACGAAACTGAGGTTGAGAGAGGGTAAGTAGCTTGTCCAAGGTTACACAGCTAGTAAGTGACAGAGGTGGCTCTTGGACCTTAGAGGTCTGGCTTCAAATTTTATATTTCCTACCTCTCTGCTCGGCTAGTCCAGTAGCCAGCGTACCTCTTTGGAACAGCCTCCATCCCAGTTGAGTCATAGGATTCATGAAACATAATTTGGGTTTCGAGCCCCTAAGAAGTCCAGAGAAGATTTGCTCACTAAAACCGCAAGCCCATTTTCTTTCTTTTCTTTTTTTTTGGAGAGGTTTTTGCTTTAGGGCGCATGCATTCACCAGAAAGACAGAGAGAGACAGAGAGATAGAAAGCAAGAAATCACCCCCCCCCCCCCGGGGGGATGGCCACGCCGCAATCCCTTCTCCTCCATTCTCCCCTCAGTATCTTGGGCATGTGTGCCCACACCC
>NW_006159858.1:4152499-4158813 GCF_000334495.1 Tupaia belangeri chinensis
CTTCAAATTTTATATTTCCTACCTCTCTGCTCGGCTAGTCCAGTAGCCAGCGTACCTCTTTGGAACAGCCTCCATCCCAGTTGAGTCATAGGATTCATGAAACATAATTTGGGTTTCGAGCCCCTAAGAAGTCCAGAGAAGATTTGCTCACTAAAACCGCAAGCCCATTTTCTTTCTTTTCTTTTTTTTTGGAGAGGTTTTTGCTTTAGGGCGCATGCATTCACCAGAAAGACAGAGAGAGACAGAGAGATAGAAAGAAGAAAACCCCCCCCCCCCTCCGGGGGAGGGATGGCCATGCCACAATCCCTTCTCCTCCATTCTCCTCTCAGGATCTTGGGCACGCACGCAAACGCCCGGCGTGTGTTTAAGCCACTGGGTCCAGGACTTGAACCGCTGTCAACTACCTGGGAGTTCAGCGACATAGCCATTACTCTAACTGCTGGTCCCCATAAGCCCATTTTCTTATCTATGGGCTAGAGGTAGTAAAATAGTATGCAAAGTAAGAATCTAGTTTTGCCTCCTTTGAAGAATTTCAGAAATTTCACTCTTCAAAAGTGCAGGAAGAAGGTAATAATTTAGGTTGCTCAGGCATTCAAAGCTCATTTATTAGAGGCCCGCTGCATGCCAGGCCCTTTGCTAGGCCCTACAAATGGGGTAACTCAGACGCAGCGGTCCCTGATCAGAAAACTTTTAGCCCTGGGCCATGGGGCTATGGGGTAGGGTTGCAAAGATGCCTCAGCAGACCCAGGAAGGCCTGAGTCGGGGATCCCATGCTGTCTTTAACCAGCTGCGTGATCCCACAAGTCCTCTGGAGCTCAGTTTCCACAGCTGTAAAGGGAAGGGTCAGACAGGACAGTATCTGAAGAACATTTCTGGCCCTAAAATTTGATTCCACGGTGGCTGCTGCTAATGCTTCTGGCTAACATTTATAAACTTCTTTGTACCAGACACTCAGCCTCTGTCACATACATCTCCGATTCTTCAAACAGGTGTCAAAGATGAAAGCTACCAGACGGTTAAGTAGATGATATTATTGGTTGTTGCAATGAGGAGAATGCTCATTAATGAGAAACGTATTCAAAGAGTTACAAGGCAGGGCTCTTGTATTTGGGAGCTTTCAGTATGGCGGCTCTAGTTTTCCCCTCCGGGCTGCTCCTGTTGCTGAATCCGCAGGAAGATACCAAGTTTCAGAAGGAGGTTGCGCATGTTCGCTGGCGCATAACCAAGCAAAGAGAGCAAGGAAAACTTTCTCCTGGAGTAATCTACGTGGGCCACCTACCTAGCACACTTTATGAAACCCAGATCAAAGCATATTTCTCCTAGATTGATGCTATTACAAGATTTAGACTGTCCAGAAGTAGAAGGACTGGAAACAGCAGAGGCTATGCCTTTGTAGAGTTTGAGTCTGACGATGTCGCCAAGATCGTTGCTGAAACCATGAGCAACTACCTGTTTGCTAACAGACTCCTGAAGTGTCATTCTGTACCACCTGAAAAAGCATGTAAAGAACTTTTCAGAAACTGGAATACTTCATTTCAACAGTCACCATACCCAGCACTGGAATGATATAATCAGGATCGGACACCTCTACAAAAGCAATGGATGGAGAAGCATTTTAAAAGGAAAGAAAAATGACTCAGGAATAGATTAGCTAAAAAAGGAATTGATTATAATTTTCCTTCCTTGACTATACAGAAAAGGGGGGAAAAGCTTTCAGACACTGATCTTCAGAAATCTACAGAGTGGGACCAGCAGTTAGCGTAATGGCTATGTCTCTGGGCTCCCACATAGTCAACCGTGGTTCGCGTCCTGGACCCGGTGGCTTAAAACTCACGCTAGGCACATGTGCATGCGTGCCCAAGATCCTGAGAGGAGAATGGAGAAGGGATTGCGACGTGGCCATCCCCTCTGGGGGGTGATTTCTCACTTTCTGTCTCTCTGTCTCTGTCTGTATGGCGAGCACATGTGCCCTATAGCGAAAATCTCTCCAAAAAAAAAAAAAAAAAACTACAAAAGACAGGTTTTACCAAAGGAGAAAAAAAAAAAAAGGTTTCGGGCACTCCTAACACTCCAGAGAAGACTGGACAGCCAGGACCCCACACCAGTTTGTACACCAACATTTTTGGAGAAACAAAAATCTGAAGTGGCTGAAAGGAATGATGATGATAAAGATAATGAAATCGTTTTCAAACAGCCTGTATCCAGTGTAAAAGAAGAAACACAAGAGACTTAAACACCTAAACATTCAGGGAAAAATAGACGAAGAAAAAGCAATCAGTGACTCTGAATGTATTATGTACATTTCTTTTGAAAAATGTGATTTTGTCATCATAGCTGATTTTTTTAAATTTTTATTTCATTTATTTATTATTGTTATTCACCAGGGAGAGAGAGGAGAGAGAGAAAGCAAGCCACTTAGGTCCAGGACTTGAATCGTGGTTGACCATGTGAGAGTCCAGTGCCTTAACCACCACGCCACCTGCTGGCCCCCCACAGCTGATCTTTAATATGTACGACGAGAAGCAACTGTTGACAAGATTTTTGGAGGAAAAATGCACTGTTCAAGTCAGTCAAGAAAGCGGTCCAGAATTTTGGCTGGCCTGTCCTTGCTGAAACACGGGGCGTATAGCAGCTGGCAGTGGCTGGGCTCACACTGGCTCTCTTGCTCACCTCTTCCAGTTTTCTTTTCAGATTTTATATCTCTTCTTACTCTGCAAAAAGAAGGGTCACCGTCAATTGCAGGTATAAGTACTGAACTGTAGCATTTTGAACCACCAAATAAAGATCACCAGTCTTGCTTAACCAAAAAAAAAAAAAAAAAAAAAGAGTTACAAAATATATGGCTTTGGTATATTGACTATTTTGAGTTAAAGAAGACACTTGAAAAACAGCAGGTGCAAGAAGATCGTGCTGACCTTTCTTCCGTTTCTTAAAAACAAGCAAGGAAATTCCAGTGTGAAAAATCCCATCCTTACACAAGAAGACAAGCAACGTTCTTATCAGCAAGGACAGACGGTTGAGACCAGGAGAATTCTGTACAGATTGTGTTCGAATAGCTCTTCTCTTTAAGCCACATCACGTAATTCAGTTGGTTTTTCACAACTTACTGTAAGCGACATTGCCTCGTTCTCCGGATCTTCGTTTTCTTATGAAGGCTCATGTGCTGTGTAAAACGTGCAGCAAATGACTTCTTATGACTTTCTCCTGTTATTCTGTCATACATCAATTTAATTTTCAGGCCCAGCTGAAAGAAAAAAAAGAGCCCTGGGAGACAGAGGTAAAATTGTGCCTCCCTCTATAGGCTCAAAGAAGAGGGAGGGGACCTGGACTCCATAGGACCAGGTGGACGAGGAAGTCATTCCTAATTTCAGAAGTCACGTGGAAGGATGACCTCAGAGTAGTCGAGGGCGGGCTAGTTCCGTGCAGTTCCCGATCTCCAGGACGTGGAAGGGCGAGAAATGAGGGCTTCTTAGCTGTTGCTGTTTTCCAGAAACACAGGGCTTAGGCGAAGTTCATTATGGTCTCGGGGGACACCTACTTCTATGGTCACAAATGTATAAACAGGGGATAGTACCTAAAAACCACAAAATAAACAGAAAAATTTCCCCAAGTATTCAAGTATTTTTCATAGAAATGGTTGGGGCAGAATCATTATCATATATAACAAAGAAAAGAATAAATAGCATTTATGATTTTAAAGATAAAATCTTTAAAAACAGTTTTAGGAGCCTTGGGATAAATTCTTAGCCTCCCTCATCCTTGCATTGTCAAAAGTTAGAGAAGTGGGTCCAGCAGGTGGCAAGGTGGTTAAGGCACTAGATTCTCACATGATGGGCCATGGTTCAAGTCCCAGACCCAGCAGCTTGAAAATTATACCAGGTACATAGGCTTGTGTACCCAGAATCTCGAGAGAAAAATAGAGGAGAAGGGTCAGCTCCTCTGGGGGTAATTTCTCACTTTCCCTCTCTCTGTCAAGCACTGGTCACTTATGCTCTTACTGAATTCTCACAACCACTCTTTTTTTTTTAAGAGATTTTTCACTATAGGGCGCGTGCGCTCGCCAGACACAGAGAGACAGAGAGACAGAAAGCGAGAAATCACCCCCAAGAGGGGATGGCCACGCCACAATCCCTTCTCCATACTCCTCTCTGGATCTTGGGCACACACACACACGTGCCTGGGGTGGGTTTTAAGCCACCGGGTCCGGGACGCGAACCATGGCCGACTATGTGGGAGTCCAGCGACATAGCCATTACGCTAACTGCTGGTTCCCTCACAACCACTCTTTGATACACCTATGTTTTTAAATCAAAGCTTCCTGGGGACAAGGTTGCCCTTTATGTCATGTTTCATTTCTTTATGTGCCTCCATAACTGTCTTTGTCATGTGCCTCAAAATTGTCTTTAATGACAACCTTTTTCTTTCAGAGCATTACAGAAATGTTGAAAAGCCAGAGAGGTCCTGTGTACCCTTCACCTGTGCCCCCAGTTTCTGCTAACATTATCACCTCACACAACCACGCACGTCTGTCAGAACTAATACCGGCCCTACTGCTAGCCTACACGCTCGCATTCCACCAGCTTTTCCACTAAGGTCTTTTTCACTGTTCCAGAATCCAATCCAGGATTCTACATTGCACTTAACATGAATGCCTTTTTCCTTGAAGTTTATTATTATTTATTTTTTTATTCAATTAGCAAAAGAGAGACAGAGAGAGAGAAAACACACCCAACTAGGTTTAAATGTTGCGATCCACACCCAAACCTGGGCCGCAGACCACAGGCACACACATGGCCAAGGACACCTCTGGGTGTCCATCCAGAACCTTTATGTAGGTCAGCCTTCCAGAGCTTCATGTTATAGCATCCCACCTGGTCCCATAAATGCCTTTGGATTGGCTGAAAGAACCTTTCGTGAGATCTACTAAGTGCCAGGCATTGCCTTATGTCTTGGGGCCGTGGAGGTCAATGAAACCCACAGTCTTAGATTTGGAAGCACATGATGGTGTACCACGGGGTAAGTGGCTTGCTGCACGGTCTGTGCCACGCAGGTGCAGGGAGTCTAATATTTTTCTAGGATTATCTAGAACCGGAACTACTTGCACACGAGTGTGCCACTCTGGTGCACATCCAAGTACACTGACTAGAAAGGCCTTGCCACTGGTGACTGTAGGTTTCCCAGCCTCTACACCCCAAGTCCAGGTAGCTGTTTGCACCCCAAGACTTGACCCTGGTCTCCTCACTGGGCGGCCTCTCTGGAGCCTGGTGCTGGGAGGGTAGCACCTTTGAAATCAGATAAAAGGTGTCAAACCGCAACTGTGTTTCTTTTATGAATAAAAGGGCAAATCATTAAAATGATTGTTTTCTTGAAAATAAAGAGATTAAACAACACTCCCTTTTTCTCTGCTGCCTCCCCTTTCTCCAGTTTGTCTCCATAATAAGGAGGACAGTGATTGAGCTGGTCTCTTTTTTCCGGAGAGGTTTTTTCTACAGGGCGCGTGCGCTCACCAGAAAGACAGAGAGACAGAAAGCAAGAAATCACCCCTCAGGGAGGATGGTCATGCTGCAATTCCTTCTCCTCCATTTTCCTCTCAGGATCTTGGGCACGCATGCACACACGCCTGGCATAAGTTTAAGCCTCTAGGTCCGGGACTCGAACCGCAGTTGACTATGCGAGAGTCCAATGACATAGCCATTACGCCAACTGCTCGTCCCTTGAGCTGGTCTCTTTAACCTGGCAGGGGAGGGGGCACCTCAAGGTGATTCTCAAACTCACCTTAGGTACTTTTCCTTGGAAAGTTCAGCATACATTGGGAATTTAAGATTTTAATACAGAAGAGGGAAGAGAAAATAAAATAAGCATGTGAGAAGTGCTTAGAGAAGCACCTGGCACTCACTAAGTACTCAGTATATATTAGTTATCCTTATTATGTTTAAGAAACCTAAAAGAGGGACCAGCAGATGGTGTGGTGGTTAAGGCACTAGACTTTCATGTGACCGATGACGGTTCAAGTCCCAGACCTGGTGGCTTGCTTTCTCATTTTCACTTTCTCTCTCTCTGTCTCTCTCTGGTTAAATTTTAAAAATAATAATAATAAATTAAATTGGCGAAATGACTATGTCTCTGGACTCCCATGTAGTTGACTATGGTTCGAGTCCCAGACCCGGTGGCTTAAACTCATGCCGGGTGTGTGCGTGTGTGTCCAAGATCCCAAGAGGAGAATGGAGGAGAAGGGATTGCGTCGTGGCCATCCTCCCTGGGGAGTGATTTCTTGCTTTCTGTCTTTCTCTGTCTTTCTGGCGAGCGCATGTGCC
>NW_006159858.1:4158842-4171988 GCF_000334495.1 Tupaia belangeri chinensis
CAAAAAAAAAAAAAAAAGAAAAAAGAAAGAAAGAAAGAAATTTCAAAAGAAAGAAAGAAAGAAAGAAAGAAAGAAAATGAATAAATTAAATAATTCTTAAAAAAAATAAAAGAAATCAACAAGAGACGCAGGTACTTGTCCACTTTTGAATGTTTTTAGGAGGATAACATGGTCAGAAGGAGTGTGAGTCTTCAAGGAGTTTGTAAACTAGCAGAGGTTTATGTCACATACACATAACAAGACCCAGGAGTGAACAGCAAGTATCTAATAATTACGCAGCCACTTTACCTGCATAAATTAGGTCACTCCACTCTGATATCAAGTCTTCCTGGCACCATTATTTTAGCCCCATTTGTACTGGGTCATCAGGAAAGTCTGATGTATTTTTCTATGCAAAAATGCATCATGACTGGGATTGCAGCGAGGCCACCCTCCCCCCGCCGCCCCCAGGGGTGATTTCTTACTTTCCCTCTCTCTCTGTCTGTCTGGCGAGCGCATTTGCCCTATAGCAAAAACATCTCAAAAAAATAAATAAATAAAAAAGAAAAAATCTTGCCATGACTTTCCCCATGACCTGTTAGATGGGTAGAGACTAGAGACTAAGAAAGATGTCCACGAGTAGAGAGCGAGTGAAAGCCCAGGTGGCTTGACACCTTCTCTGCCTTCCAGGGAGGCAGCGAGGGAGTCCTACCCTCAAGTGTGGTTGCTGGGCTCACTCTCCCTGCTAGACTGGGAGCAATTTGAGGGTAGCATCTGCGTCTCCCCATCAGTGTACCTCCAGTGGCTAACACAGAGCCTACCGTGTATGGATACTCAATAAGAAGCATATTAGGGCCAGGCAATGTGCAGCGCTGGTGCAGTTAGACACACATGAGAAGGTCCTAGGTTCACAACCCAGGACCTCCCTGGGCTGGCCAGGCATGCACACACGCACTCATGATCTAGGCCAGCTTAGACTGGGGGTAGATTACGGCGCAAGGGACTTGTTGGGGGTGCTTGTTACTTATTTCCCTATCTTTCTCATGGAACAAACAAGGAAACGTAAAAAAAAAAAATTTTTAATATATTAAATACAAGGGACGGGACCAGCAGCTGGCGTAATGCCTATGTTGCTGGACTCCCATGTAGTCGACCGTGGTTTGAGTCCCAGACCCAGTGCTTAAACTCACGCTTGGTGCATGTGCGTGCATGCTCAAGATCCCGAGAGGAGAATGGAGGAGAAGGGATTATGGCCATCCCCCCTGGGGGGTGATTTCTCACTTTCTGTCAATACTTCTCTCTCTCCCTCTGTATTTCCAGTGAGCACACACTCCCTATAGCAAAAAACCTGTCCAAAAGAGAAAAAAAAAAAAAAAAAAAAGATAAAAACAAGGGACAATAATTGCAGGCATCCCTACCTAAAACCTCCTTGAGTTCTTGGTCTATTGACTGATCTCATGTTCCTATTTCCTCTTCTAGACAGAAGGGCGAAACTGTGGCCTCTTTTATCAAAACTTTATGGACAGGGGACCAGCAGTTAGCGTAATGGCTATGTCGCTGGACTCCCATGTAGTCGACCGCAGTTCGCGTCCTGGACCCGGTGGCTTAGAACTCACGCCGGGCGCGTGTGCGTGCGTGCCCAAGATCCCGAGAGGAGAATGGAGGAGAAGGGAATGCAGCGTGGCCATCCCCCTTGGGAGGTGATTTCTTGCTTTCTGTCTCTCTGTCTCTGTCTGTCTGTCTGGCGAACGCACGTGCCCTATAGCAAAAACCTCTCAAAAAAAAAAAAAAAACTTTATGGACAGTTAATAAATGGAAACTCTAAATGCTCAGAGAATGCAAAAATGCAGCCAGTATAATTGTATCAGTTCCCTGACTTCTGTGATGAAAGAGCCCTCTTTTTATTTTTATTTTTGTTTATTTATATTTTTGCTATAGGGTACATGGGATTGCTTGAGAGAGACACAGAGAGAGGGAGAGAGGGAAAGTAAGAAATCTTGCTCCCACCCTAAAGGCGGTGATTTTCAAGCCACTGGACTCAAACTGCGCAGTCGGCCACGTGGGCTCCTGCTGCCTTAACCTCCACACCACCTGCTGGCGTACTTTTTTCCCCTTTTAACAGGAACATCAAGAGCTTTGCCCCTTCAAGCCAGCATGGAGTTTGGACTCCATAAGAAAATGTGAGGCAGCCCAGGAGATGAAGTTTGAAGATGAACTTAAAGCCTGGAGATGTCTTTGTTTTTGTTTATAAGCCATGAGGGCATAAACTCACCAGAGAGAAACAGAGGGAGAGACAGAGAAAGAAAGAAAGCACTTCCAGTTAGACATGGTCACCACGATCCCTTTTCCTCATTTCTCCCCCTCGTCGGGATTTGGGGTGCACAGACACATGCACTCATCGTGTTTCTTCAAGCCACCAAGACCAGGATTTAAGCCACATGGTCAACCATGGGATCCAGCTCCCTAAACCGCTAGACCATGGGGCCTGACTGAAGCCTGGGGTTTCTGGAACCGTCCATGTCGATAGTGGACTGTGAAAGTCCTTCCTGTGCCCACGTGAGACGTTTAGAATTTAGGTAAATCACCACCTGTCTGTCTCCCTAAAAATAAAAAGTGACACTTAATATTAAAAGAAAATTGGGCCAGCCAGGTGGTGTGGTGGTTAAGGTGGTTGGATCCCACATGATCTATTTTACAAGTTCAAGTGTCAGAGCTGGCGACTTGAAAGACACACCAGGTTCATGAACTAGTGTACCCTAAATTCCAAGAGAATAGAGGAGAAAGGACTATGGCTTGGCCATCCCCCTACCAAGGGGTGATTTCTCTCTTTTTCTCTCCCTTTCTCTCTGTGCCTCCTGCAAGCACACACTCGCTATTGGAAAAAAAAAAGAAAGAACTCTTCCAATCAAGACTTTAAAGAGAGGACTCTCCCAGTCAGCATCAGAAATGTAAAGAGCCGGGACCAGCAGTTGGTGTAATGGCTATATTGTTGGACTCCCATGTAGTTGACCATGGTTTGAATCCCAGACCCGGTGGCTTAAACTCATGCCAGGCGCGTGTGCGTGCGTGTCTAAGATCCCGAGAGGAGAATGGAGGAGAATGTATTGCGGCGTGCCCCCCCCCTTGGGGGTGATTTCTCACTTTCTGTCTCTCTGTCTCTGTCTTTCTGGCAAGCACACGCGCCCTATAGTAAAAACCTCTCCAAAAAAAAAGAAAAGAAAAGTAATGTAAAGAGCCATTTTGAATGTAGGCTTTTAAATTGTGTACCAAGAAATCCTGAAGCAGAAATTAGAGAATGAGAACAATGACTAAGACCACATTGATTGTATGGTTAAACAGCAGCAAAGTCCACATTTAGAAAGTTCAAAATGAGCTGAAACGGGAAAACCAGACAACCTTCATGAAAGTCCTAAAAACTTGTCCAAAGAAATCAGAGCCCAAGGCAGGCCAGCCTTCCCTGAGCAGGAGGCAGCTGGCTAATAGCAGGGGGTGGGGGCTGGTGGGGCAGTGGGAAACCAGGTCCCCTTTCTTCCCTCTGACATTTGATCCGCTCCCTAGGGCTTATACCATTTAATGAGGCAGAACTTCCCTTTCCCCTAAAATTGAGACCAAGCTGGTCCGTTCTGGTTCCCACAGGTATGTGCAGGTTTGACCTCCTCTGGCTGCTGGACAGCTTCAGGCAGGGGCTCTGCAGGATTCAGGGTGAGCCTTTGTGGGTGCAGGAGCTGGGTAGACAGCTCAGGGTGAGGGGGTGCTGCTCTATGGCACCCAAGAGAAAGCCCTCCTCTTCGTTCACCTTCAGTCAGTAGAAAAATGAGGTCGGTCTCAGCCGGTCATTTGTTTCTCAGCTTGCTTCATGCTTTTCCCAATGATAAATATCAAATATTCAAAAACGTAAAGGCAATAATACACTGAACTCCCATTTATGCCTCACCCAGACTTTAAAATGATCAGGATTTTGTCATATTTGCTCTATAGATCCATTTACAGGGTTTTTTTTAAATAATTATTTTATTTAACTTTATTTATTCATGTATTTATTTTAATTTGACCAGAGAGAGACAGAGTGAGAGAGAACGAGAGAGAAGAAAAGTGGCAAAGCAAGTTGCCTCCAGGTCTGGGACTTGAACCATGGTCAGCCATGTGGGAGTCCAGCACCCTTAACCACTATGCCACCTGCCAGCCCCATACAGTTTTTATTTTTTAAGGTTATTTATTTATTGCTTCATGAGTGAGAAAATCAGAGAGAGAGAGAAACTGGAAACCCCCACCCACAGTCATGACACCTGACCTGACCCCAGCCTCTAACCAGCCTTGGATCACGGGCAGCAGGTGCCCAGTGTAACAGGGAGGTCTCTGGTCTCTAGACTTGAGCTGGGAACCTTACCAGGTGGTTACCTCACAGAGTATCGTGTTTTGTTGCTGCACCACCAACTGCCCCCCTTTTTCCTTATTTTTTTTTATCTTTGCCAAAATGTTTTATTTATAGCAAAATCAAGATATGTTATTTGGGAACCAGGAGTTAGCGTAATGGCTATGTCGCTGGACTCCCACGTAGTCGACCGCGGTTCGCGTCCCGGACCCGGTGGCTTAGAACTCACGCCGGGCGCGTGTGCGTGCATGCCCAAGATCCCGAGAGGAGAATGGAGGAGAAGGGATTGCGGCGTGGCCATCCCCCCTGGGGGGTGATTTCTCACTTTCTGTCTCTCTGTCTCTCTCTGTCTGTCTGGCGAGCGCACACGCCCTATAGCGAAAAACCTCTCAAAAAAAAAAAAAAAGATATGTTATTTAACCCTATATACTTCAATATGCATCTCCCAAAAAAGTCAGACATATAGCCTTAACATTACTATCGTGCTCAACAAAATAAATGATAATTCTTTGGTATTCTTTAATACTCAGCATCTCCCTTTGACCATAAGAAATAATACGTCGAGGTGAGAATCCAGGCTAAGGAAAAGCCTCTCCCAATACCCTTGGAAGACAGAATAAACTCTAGCCACAAGCTCGGTCTCCAGGCTTCAGTGCAGAATCTGAGCCTGGTTTTGCTGGGTATTTCCCATATCTGCCATCTGCATCTTACATAGAGATGGATGTTCTTGCATCTTCCAACCCAAGGACACCTCTGAAACAAGAACCAGGGTTTTTCGGCTCTAAGATTATGCTTGAGGGGCAGCCAGTGGTGTGTTAGTGAAGATGGCTCACTCCCACATGGTCAATTGTGCAGTTTGAGTCCTAGAACTGGTGGCTCAAAACACACACCGGGTGCGTGTGCACGCATACCCAAGACTCAGAGAGGAGAATGGAGGAGAAGGGATTAAAGCATGGCCTGGGGGTGCTTTCTCACTTTCTCGCTCTTTCTCTCTCTCTGTCCTTCTCTGTCTCTCTGGTGCACAAACAAAACTGAGTTAATTCATTAAATAAATGAGTTGGAAGGGTATCGGAACACTTGGAAATTGTGTGAAAATACAGATTTCTGGGTCCCACGCCTAGAGGTTCCAGTTCAGTAGGGCTGCGGCAGGCCTGCAAATCTGCATTTCTGGCCTGTTCCCAGAAGATGTGCATTCTGGTAGCCCAGGAACCACACCTAGCGACGGCAGGCCACACACATGGATCTTTTTTGGACAGACCTAGTGCTATAGACTGCTCAGTGCCTGTCTATGGTTTCAGAGCACCTCCTGCTCGGGGCTATCTGCGTGCAGGCAGGGGCTGGGACACCTTCAGAACCCTAGTGTTAGTCTTTTTTTTTTTTCCTTTTCAGTTGTAAAAGTGCATGATCTTGCCAGAGAGAGGGAAGAGAGAAAGAGGAAGCGTCCCCCAATGTCCTGATTATCACACTGCAGTCCCTTTTTCTTCCATTTCTCCATCCTGTCCGAATGTGGGGCCCACACAGACACATGACCAGCTTAGATTTCAAGCCATCAGAGCTGGGATTTGAACTGTGGTTGGCCATGTTGGATTCAACTCCCACGCACAGTGCTTAACTGCTTTGCCACAAGGCCTGTCCCCACTGCTCGTGGCAGACACACTCACGCAGGTCTTGATACAGCAGTTCTACTGGTTGGGGTTTTATTACCTTGTGACCTAGGAACGGTGACCTGGCTTTGCTCTCCCAGGACTGGGCTCTTTGCCTGAGAGGTCAGAATTCTGCTCCTGCGACCTCAGTCTCCCTGCGAATTACCTCACACCAGGTCCTTGACTTTTCTAGGCCTTGGCTGGCTTTCTCCTGTCCCAAGCAGGGGATTTTCAACAGTTGTGAGGAGACATTCTTTCTTTCTTCTTTTTTTTTTCTTAAGAATTTAATTTTGGGTCCGTAGGTGGTGTGGTGGTTAAGGGTACTGGACTCCCACATAACCGACCACAGTTCGAGTCCCAGACCTGGCTGGTTGCTTTCTCACTTTCCCTCTCTCTCTCTCTCTTTATCTCTCACTCTCTCACTCTGTCCTCTCTGGTCAAATGAAAATAAATAAATAAATAAAGTCAAATAAAATAATACTTTAAAAAATAATTTAATTTAATTTAATTTATTAATACTATTATTTTTATTTATTTATTTAATTCGCTATAGGGCACATGTGCTTACCAGAGAGAGACTGAGAGAGAGAGAGAGAGGGAAAGTGAGAAAGCAAGCCTCCAGGTCCAGGACCCAAACTATGGGCAGTCATAGGGGAGTCCAGTGTCTTAACCACCACACCACCTACTGATCTTCAGACATCTTTTCTTATCATCTGCCTCAGTCAGCACCTTCTCCTAAGTCATGCAAAGGTGCTCTGCCAGGCCCGTGTCTGGTTCTCTGTCCACTGCTAGCTCCACCCTGATGTCTGCAGAGCCTGGACCATCGAATAACCAGTCCCACCTTCCTCCCATGTTCATTCACCATCCCTCCCACCTCCAAGCCTTGCTGGCAGTGCCTGTGCTTTCTGGCTGGCCCATTCCCAGCCTGACCCTCCCTGGGGCTGCCTACCTCTTGCTTCACCAAAGCCCAGGCCCAAGCCAGGTGGGCTTCTTGAAAAACCATAGCCCCATCTACTGCCTAGCTATGCCTTAGGGAAGCAGCCCCCAACCTGTCTAGAACCAGGGACTGGTTTCGTGGAAGACAATTTTTCCATAGACCAGTGGATGATTCAAGTGCATTACATTTATTATGCACGTTTTATTGTTAAAACATTGTAATATATAATGAAATAATTATACAACTCACCATAATGCAGTATTTGCTGCTGCTCCCAGTGCTAGCATCACCATCTCACCTCCACCTCAGATCATCAGGCATTAGATTCTCATAAGGAGTGTGCAACCTAGACCCCTCGCACGTGCAGTTCACAGTAGGGTTCATGCTCCTAGGAGAATCTAATGGCACAGTAGATCTGAGAGGCGGCAGGGCACAGGAGGTAATGCAATGGGGAGTGACTGTAAATACAGAGGAAGCTTTGCTAGCTCACCCACTGCTCACCTTCTGCTGTGCGGCCTGATTCTTAACAAGCCACAGATTAGTGACAACTGGGGGTGTTGGGGACCCCTGCCTTCAGGTGAGATTCACCGAGGCCAGAGGGAATTGAACAAACACGTCTCCATCTAATTTGGTCCCGGAATGTAAATTGTTCAAGATCTGGATCCCAGAGGTCGTTAACACTGAAGGCAGCACATGACAGCTCATGAGCCGAAGGCTGCTCCCAGCCAGGTCTAATGCCTCTCCCTAGATCAGCAACCTGCCCTAAGACGCAGCCTTACCCTGGAAGCGCTGGGTTTGTTTCTCAGAGTAGCTGCTCCTCTGACGTAGTGCTAGGTTGGTTTTCCTCATTTCGCCAAGGGATCTCTTTTGAGTGAGACCAAGCTGACCTTTCTACACCCAAGTTGACCAGTCTGTTAGCCAAATTCATTAACCCTATTGCCCCCCTCCAGGACATTCTATGGACAAAAACTAAGAAACCAGTTGAGAGGGTTTCACTTTGTGGAAGGGGATGGGTGGGCACATCCAGCCATCTACCCACCTATCCACCCATCCACCCATCCAATAAGTATTTGCTGAGCTGAAGAGGGCTGGAAACAATTCTGGGCCCTGGGAACATCATGGTGAACAAAATGGACATGATCATTGTACTTATGAAGGTCACATACAAATGGAGGAGACAAATAATAAACAAATGAAGAAGTGAAAATACGTAGTCAAATGAACTCCAATACTGTAATGGAGCCCCCCAAAACAACAGTATAAAATGAGGGTAATGGTGAGATTTAAAAAATGATAGGCGAACCTGCTGCAGAGGATAAGAACCAATGGCCAATCAAATTTTCTCTTTGCTGAAGTTATTGTGAGTGTGCTGTTAAAGGGCCCCACTGTGTATGAAATAACGTAAGAAAAAGCTAAGAAAAAAAAAGAAAGAAAGTGGGTCAGCCAGTGGCATTGTCGTTAAGGCTGCTAAATCCCACATGGCCAACTGCACTATTTGAGTTCTGGACCCAGCAGCTTCAGAAACATGCCAGGCACATGTGTGAACATGCCCAAAATCCTAAAAGGAGGATGGAAAAGAAGGGATTGCAGCACGGACACCTCTCTCTCTCTGTCTCCATCTCTCTCCTCTCTGGGGAGCACACACACCCTATGGCAAAAAACTAAATAATAATAATAATAATACAGAAGAGAGGAGGGAGTCTCTCGAGAAACCATAGTAAAAGGAGTCAAGTGAAGACACCAGAGACAGATCCTACAGTCATTGATAATGTTTTTTCTGGCATCCCTTCAAAGAGAGAAGGAAGGGGACATTCCAGACAGGAGGACCAGGACGGGCAATGACTCACAGGTGAGAGACGGCAAGGCGTTTTCTGAGGATAAGTGATCCTGACTGGATCTTTGAGGAGCAAGAAGTGTGTTGAGCCAAAGGAAAAAGGACTTGAGAATGAAAAATGTGAAAATCCAAGCTGAGAAAGAAGGATTTTGTCTGGGGTCAAGGTCCTTGGTTGCCTCCGTAAGTTTAGCAATGCAGCTGGTACCCACAGATGGTAAGGGGACTGGTGGGAGGGCGGCCTGGGGGCCCTCAGTGCTTGGGAAGCCCCGGCCGGTGCTGGCGGGGAGGTAGAGAGGTTGCCAGGCACCCAGCCAGGACCTGCAGGCTGTTCTGGCCCCATTGTCTCTCTGCAGATGTGTGGGTGGCAGAGAGGGCCAGAGGTTTGCTCAACTCCTGAGCAGCTCCCCTGCTCCTGTTTACTCTCCCTCCTTTAATGATACCATGAGCTCATAGTCCCAGAGGTGCCAGGAATGAATTAGCCACTCCGTGACTTGGCCATGAGCAGAAACCACAGAGTGTCCTGCAGCAGGTAGGTCTCGGCTGCATGTCTGGGGAAGACCAGGTGACAATGCCACACATGCAGGCCTGGCCCTCCAGGAACCACAGCCTGCCACACCGGCACTCGTGGCCAAGCACAGGGGAGGGTGATGGCCACTGGGTTGGCTGCTCAGACCACCAGGGAACAAAATTCCACTCTTCTTTGGAGGAAAATCATCGAGTAGATTCTGTTCCCCTTACTTTCTCACTACCATTGCTTGATATGGCAGCTCCAGAGACTGTGAGGAAGGTTTCTTCCAAAGTGCCACTCCCTTCACTGGGCCTCAGGGGTGTGAGCCCCTTCCCACACCACACACAAATCCTCCTTTCTGTCCAGCTGACCTTAAAACCTCACTCTTGCTCTTTCTTAGGAAGTCTATGGCCACCTTTCATTGGACTTTGTGGAAGCCCACGCCATTCATTGTCCACTTACTTTTCATTTCCCCCCACCTTAACCCAAACGTGCGTGCCCAGTCGACACTCTGCCTCCCACTCACCTCCCTTATAGTAACCTTCTCCCAGGGTCCTCAAAACAGAAGGCAAGAAAACGTGTGTCAGGTCCGTCCATGTGTTCCTGCCAATCAAGCTCTTACCATCTGGGCACGCCACCCTCTGCGTCCCTGCCAGCTCCTCTCTTACATTTCCCTCTTTCCCCTGCCTTAGTGACCTCGACCTTTGAGTCAATGACCTGTCCAGAACCCTGACTTGCCCTCTTTGTGCCTCCCTTCCCCTGGTGACCTCTACTCCACAGTACAGTGACCTCAGCTGCACCGCATTACACGGTCTGCCTCAAGCACGCTGCCTCTGCAGCCTCCGCTTCTGTCCCGCCCACACCCCACTTCCTCGCACCTCCCAAACCAGCTCTTCGTGCCCATTGGGTCATCTCATTTCTTGAGCCTTTATAAATCACACAGCTAATATCCCTTTTGGGGCCATAATTTCTTTCTCTTTCTTTCTCTCTCTTTTTTCTTTATTATTTACTTATTTCATATGCGTTTTGCCAGAGAAAGAGAGAGTGAGAGAGGGAGAGTTAAAAAGCAAGCTGCCAGGTCCAGGTAGCCAGTTTGAGAATCTTGCTGGGTATGTGTGCGTGCATGCCCAAAATCCCAGGAGGAGAATGGAGCAGAAGGGATTGCGACATGGCCATCTTCCCTGGGGAGCGATTTCTCACTTTCCCTTTCTACGTATCTCTGGTGAGTCCACACACTCTATGGCAAAGACAAAAGCAGAAACAAACAACAACAACAACAAGAAAAACCCCTCAAGTTCCAGAGATTTTGACAGTTACAGCTTTGGCAAAGTCTCTCCATCCTAGACTGGCTTCGCTTGTTTAAAAACAGATGTCTCTTAAGAGACTAAGTATCTGAAGGCAATTAACAATACTAACTCATTGGGCCACTATAAGAATGTCTGCTTGGCAATCACAAATGCTTCCCAAGAGGGTGGCGGCAGAGCACAATGGAAAATCAGCTGGAAGCTGAGGAGGGTGTGGGGAGGCCGGCTTTCCCACCCACTGCCAGGGAGTGTGGATGCCACAACATTCTTGGCAAAAATCAGGAAGAGCATATTAAAAGTAAAAATTCACAAGCCTTCGGTACCAGCAGCCTCACTCTGGGCAATCTGTCCTACAGAAATAAAAGCACCCGAGGGCAATATTTTGTGTGCAAGGCGATTGATTGCAGTGTTGTGTGCAGAAGCAGAAAACTGGGAACAACTTGAAGGGCTCTAGAACAACTGAATGTGTGATGGGCATTGGTTCACTGCCCACTCAATGTCATCTGCCCCCTTCTTCCTGGCTAACAAGTGTGGTTCATCTAGGTACCCACTCCCCAGGAAGGGGGACCTGTAGCTGCAGCTCCAGGAGAACACTCATGTTAGTCTAAAGCAGAGCCATTTGGGATCTACGGTTCCATATCCAAAAATGACCTCGGTGTTACCCCCTGAGCCTGGACCCCAGTTTCCTCACCTGCAAGATGCTCATTCCCATACTTGCCCTGTCTCAGTAGGAGGATTTATATGATGTAAAAGCATTATGCAAACTTCTAATAATTCTACCTTCTCCCTCTCTCTCTGGATTTTGCCATAGTGCACGTCTGCTTACCACAGAGAGAGAAGGAGAAAGCACTCCCCGACAGGGCATGGCCATGCCACAATCCCTTGTCCCACATTTCAACATCCTGTCAGGATTTGGGGCACATGTGCACATACACAGTCGGCATGTTTTTCAAGCCACCAAGGCCAGGATTCGAACCATGTAATCGACTGTGGGATCCAGGTCCCTTAACCACCAGGCCCTAGGCCCAGCCCCGACCATTTTCAATACCTATAGACTTTGGACATCAGCTTCTGTGTGTGTTCAACTGTGTCTCACGTTGACCTCCAGGCCCAAGTTCAGCCCCTGCACGTCCTCAACCCTCAGTGTCAACTACACACCGATGGAGTGGCAGCTGGCCGCCCCCCTCTGCCAGCTTACACTCTTCCATGTGGGGCCCCCGCCAACACTTCCATTAACTCCTAAGTGGGAAAATGATGGCAGCTCTCGGCTCCAGTCACTCTTGCCTTCGATGGGATTTCTTCTGGGGTTTTATTGCTTGTGACTCATGAGATATTCCCTCCATATCCCTCATCTTTCCAAGGAGAAAGTGTAAGACCTGCTTTCGGGGTCTAGTCTTCTCCTCCATGCTTACAATCACACGTGCTCATTTCATCTGAGGAGGTGTCAACACGCACTGCCCCTTTCTCCACTTGCCCCATCCTCCCACCAAGGGTGTCCTTGTCCCCTGGCACCTCCTCGATGTTTTCCTTCTCTGGACTCTCTTACCCACACTCTCCCAGGTTCCCTTTGTTTTCTCGGAATACTTGGTTTGCCTAAAATGCAGTTTCCCATTCTCTGAGCATAGGAAATGTCTTGCTTCTTCCCCAACGGGGTAGGAATTAGTAAAATGTGCTTCTGAAGCCACTGCTTCCTTTTTTCCAAATGGAGAGATGCCATTGTGGTGTGTAAGCATGTGTACAAACATGCCATGTGTGTGTTTCCAAAGGCCTGCAGCTGGGTCACTTGGGGGTGAGCAGGTTGAATACACTTGCTGAATCAAACCTCACCCATTCGGTTACAACAACGTATTTTCTCCTGATGGTGTCTTTGAGGCTGGACAGAGGAAAAAGTATGGGGAAACAAGTACAGGGGATAAGGGATTCCAAGGGGGCCTGGGGAGCCTCTAGGATGGCCCAGGGTTGAAGGGAAGCTGGGGCGGGTAGCAGGTGCTTCCAGGCTGCCCTTAGCTTTGGTATCTGGGACCTCTCGGAACGCTTACCTCAGACTTCCCATCCCTACCAGGCTCCACAGTCTCCGCAGTTCCAGGCAGAGGATCTACGAGATATCAGAGAGAGTCCCTGTGTTGTGGAGTTAGCAGTCCTGGGCTTGAGTTTTGACCCTGTCCCCCTTCTAGTGCTATGACCACGAGTAAGTCACCTTGCTGGACCTGGTGGCCTCCTCTGTGAAGAGAAAATGACACCCAGGAGGATCCAGAGAACAAATGCAATTGAAAGCCGCTGCTCAACTGTGGGCCTCTGAGTCCCAGGGCCTACAGAGAAAGGGTTTGCAGAGCCACTGGTTCTGTCCCCATGGAGAAAGTTAGTCCCAATAAAGGAGAAAGAGAGCCAGCCCTACATAATAACTGTCACCTGAGGCCCCTACAGGCACAGTAGCAATCAGCCTGGTGCCATAACTCTGCCCCACCACAAGTTGGCCCTAACTTCAGCAAGCTCCAGGCAAATCTTCTGAGGCTTAGTCTATTTCTCCCAGGGCAGGGAGCTATTTCTTTAAAAAAAAAAAAAAAAAAAA
>NW_006159858.1:4172231-4181295 GCF_000334495.1 Tupaia belangeri chinensis
GGCCGGGGACTATTTTTTTAAAAAAAAAAAAAAAAAAAAAAAAAAGGAAAAGGAAAAAATTTTAAATTAAAAAAATAAAAAGGGAAGAAAGCAAAGGAGAAGTCATCTGTCACTCAGTACACCTACAAGCAAAGGTGTACCGTTTGCCTCTGTCCACTTTTAAGCCAGGCGCAGTTTGCTACCCATATCCTCAACCAGTCACCTTCATGGCACCTGAGGATTTCCATGGTGGCTAGAAAGGGAGATCTTGGCCCTAACCCAGATTCTGACACCACCTGTGTGACCACAGACCAGTCACTTACACTGCTCTCACGGGGTTTATTCATATGAACTGAATGTTAAAATCAGGAGCTGTTGAAACCAGTAGATGGCGTAGCGGTTACATTGCTGGACTCCCACATGGATGACACCAGTTAGAGACCTGGACTTGGCGGCTTAAAAATCACACCAGGCATGTGTGCATGCATGCCCAAGATCCCAGGAAGAGAATGGAAGAGAAGCGATTGTGGTGTGGTCATCCTCCCGGAGGTGGTGGAGGGGGGCTGATTTCTCATTGTCTGTCTGTCTGTCTCTCTCTCTGGTGAGCACATGCACTCTAAGGCAAAGTCCTCTTTAAAAAAAATAGTAAGAACTGTCTGATTTCTATCATCTTAGACACCTGAAGATTGCAGCCCTCAGTAGGCCTGGACCTTGTCTTCCAGTGTTGAACTCCTTTCCCAGACCTAGGTCTCTACATGGAGTCCGAGAGTCAACCAGGATGAGCTCTGAAGAACAAGAGTCCCCAAATCATCACCACCACAACAGAAAGCACCACGGTCTGGATGAACTTTCCAGGAGCCCTACCCAGGACAGCAGGACTGGGCCTGGTGGTGGTGGTGGAAGGACGGATTGTCTCCTCCCCACCCAAATCTCACCTCCAATACTATACAAGAGGACCACGTTTTGGTGGCTCTAGGTGGAAGAAGTTCCTCCCTACACACCACAGCTGCTCATTGTCTGCAACATGTCTCCTTAGAATGACTTTTGTGAATGTGCCCCAGGGCAAGGTGATCATGTATTCTAGAGAGAAAGAAATACTCAACCACGCCTCCCAAGGGTATGGAGAAGGCCAGCACCATTGTTGGGCTCCTGCTGGCTCCATTATAAACAGGGACAATGAGGTCAAGTTACACAGGAGTCCATATGTTCCACCGAAATTAGCCAGAGGCCTTGCTGCAACCGGGCTCTGACAGAGAGCAGCAGCCTATACTCCTGAACATTCGCTGCAAGGCAGGCTGGGAGTGAGAGCAAGTGGGGTGGGAGGCAGATCTTGACACCACTCTTGTCTGTTAGAGCCACAAAAGTGCCAGCAGCAGGGCAGATACTGGCTGCATCAAGAGAACGAGCTGAGCACAGTGTTTTCATGGCTCACAAGGCAAGAGGAGAAGACACTCTTACGCCGTTGTGTGCTGACAGCTGAACTACTCTATCCCACCACTCCTCAGCTGGTCCCACGACCTGGGCCTCTGTCCACGGCCCCCTTCCCTTCAATAGTCTGCATTGTTCCAGGGAATCTCTTCCTTTTGTTTTTCTGTCCATTTATACCTCGGCTCATTTGTTTTCCATTCTTGGGAGCAATTCATCTGCTCTTAGGCCCCACGATGTCTTTCACCCCTTGATTCCTAGACAAGATGCTTGGACAGCTCCATTGTCTTAATGGTGGCCAACTCGGGTATTTAGTGAACATTGTGTTTTAAAAAGAAAACCAATGGGAATTCCAATTTTTATCCATGGTAACTTCTGGGAAGTTTGTTAGTGGTGTTGCTGCTGCATAGCTTGGCCTTTGTCTGTTTTGTCTTCGTTTGGATTTCAGAGTAAGCCCAGTTCTACAGGGAAATCTGGGGGAAGTTCCCACAATGCCAAGCTGACAGGCAGAGTTCGTCCCTGCTCTTCTCTGCCACCCTGGGACATTGTAAAATTATCCTATATTAATAAAATGAAGGAGAAATGGTATGGGACCTCTTTGCCTCTGCCCTGTGGACATGCAGCACCTCGTGGCTTCTCAAGAGATATAGAACAGAGAGCAAAGGTTCAGAGCAGCTTGGGCTCAGGCAGGCCCATATCTCGGAGGGCAGAGGCTCCCGGGAAGAGATATTGCAAAGACCTAGAAGCCCCAGAAAGGCCCTCACTGCACGTTATTTTGTCAGTGCACTCACAGGCTTTGTTCTGGGTGTGCCAGAAAAATGACTGATGCTGGGATTCTGATGGGAGCAATTATCCCAGGTATTAATGGAGGGGCGGAGGGGGCATGTCCAGCCCCATCCATGGGCTCCCACGCTTCAGGTTTTCATTTCCTAAAAACACAGGAGGCCTCTTTGTGGTCCACAGAACTGTAAAGATCTAAATAGTACCTCTTGGCTCCAATAGAGACTAGCACAGTTATAGAAGAAATGGGCTGAAGAAGTGGCCATAAGATTTTTTTTTTTTTTTTTTGAGGTTTTCGCTATAAGGTACGTGCGCTCGCCAGACAGACAGAGACATAGAGACAGAAAGCGAGAAATCACCCCCCAGGGGGGATGGTCACACCGCAATCCTTTGTCCTCCATTCTCCTCTCGGGATCTTGGGCATGCACGCACATGCACCCGGCGTGAGTTTTAAGCCACTGGGTCTGGGACGCAAACCGCAGTCAACTACGTGGGAGTCCAGCGACATAGCCATTATGCTAACTGCTGTTCCCAGTGGCCATAAGATTCTTAAAGGTTGGATCTTCTTTAGACCAGGAATAAAACCAACTAAAGTCAGGAAGTAAAGGAAAAAAGCACAATGGGAAATGAATCTTTCCTTAAAAGGGTGTTAACAGACAAAGAAAGTATATCCAAGCAAAGCATTAGGGTAATATAGCAAGCGTCAGATCACCCACACTGCACACAAGCCTTGGGTCTCACGATGTGTATGTGTGTATATGTGCATGCACACATGTGCACAGACACACACACATCACTCTTGAACATGACCACTGGATGGAGAATGACGTGCCTCTGCTCTGGCCTGAGCATCTGTATCACGAAACACCACAGGCCCCACTGATCTGCAGGAAGGCCTACGCCGAGCCACACTGTACAAAGATACCTCTTCAACATGGCGGACGCTGAGCACTCTTGGCAGAAACACTTGGCACTGGCAGGAAATCTCAGCAGGGCGGCTTGTTTCCGCTCATCAAACACCAGTAGCTTTCACCGAGAGCAGCAGAAAATGGGAGAAATGTGTCTGATCGCATCCAGGCTGTATGTCAGCGCTTTTCCGAGGCAGAGTTAGCTGGATTCTGGCTTTGAAGAAAAGGTTGTTACATTCTCCTTCTGCCCCACAATATCAGCCAAGGAAACAGTTGGCAGGAACTTACCTGAAACCTGGCTGCCCCACACCCAACACCCCTGGAGTAACCTGAGAGGTCAGTTATTGAGAAACAGAAGCTGATGATGGAGCTTACCCCCTCCCTGCTAAACACAGGCTCCCGGTTACGTTACTCGGGAGAGATTGATGCCCAGGGCCAAGTCACTCCATGCTCTGTGGCATCCATACCCCATTAGCTTCCTGCCTGTTTTGCTCTTTTTGGTCCTCCCAAAGGGACAGGGGAGCAAAGAGAAGACCCCATGCATCAGTATGACTCACGCCTGCTCAGCAGCTCCAAAACAAAATTGTTGGTGAGTGAGGAGACACAATCTGTGACTGATCAGAGGATGGCATCTTCAAAGATACCCAGGCATCCCCACAAGTAGTTGTTCCTATACCCAAAAACCCACAACTACCCTCTCACAAGACAGTAAAATGGAGACAGCCTGGACTCCATTCTTGGCACCACCATTTCCTCCCCCAATCTGCAGAAGAGGGGGGGGCTTCAAAAAGTTCACGGAAAACAAAATTGAATTATGAGTTCATTGCAATGCAAAATGCTTTTAAACCCATGCATAGTTTTTCCATGATATACATTTTCCAGGAACTTCCCAAAGGTCCCTTCTATTTGCAAGACAGGTTTTGCATATTTTATGCTTAGATTCACTCTTTCCTATAGGTCGAGCTCGTCTGTGCAGAAGTACAAAGGGACTTCTTGGAGAGTACAAAGACTTATACTCTCAAGAGTCCTGCATTGGCAAATGAGAGCTCTTTTAAGAAGAATTTAAACAGATTGCCAAGAGGGGCAAGCTGTGAAAGACACTCCTTCGCATCCTGAAGTCTAGAAGAGTAAGCACCCGGGGTCTGGACGGTGGTGCAGTGGTAACACCCTGGGAGGCCTAGCCACTTGGGAAGGTTCTGGGTTTGTGTTTGAAGACCTCCTGACCACGCGGGGTATGAGTGGTAGCCCTGATCTGGGACTGATTGAGGCTGTGGGTGGGTCCTGGTGTGAGGATCCTTTTTAGGCCTCTCTCTTTCTCTGAGAAAGAAATGAATAAACTTTTTTTTTTTTTTTTTTTTTTTTGCTTTGGGGGGGGTTCCCCTATCAGAACGACAGAGAGACAGAAAGTGAGAAATCACCCTTGGGGGGGAGGGATGGCCATGCCGCAATCCCTTCTCCTCCATTCTCCTCCTGGGATCTTGGGCACGCACGCACACACACCCAGCATGAGTGGTCGACTACATGGGAGTCCAGCGACATAGCCATTACGCTAACTGCCAGTCCCATGAATAAACTTTTTTAAAAAGAAGATTAATCACACCCAGAACACCAACACAAGTTATTTAAGCATAGTAGAGGGCAATATTTCACTTGCTTTTTCTTTCTTCATGACAGAGTGCATGCATGTGCAAGTGAGAATAAGAGAGAAAGAGGAACACCCTCCAGGGATCTGGTCACAGTGTGGTCTCTTCCTCCAGTTCTCCATCGGATCACATGTTTTGGGACGACCAGGCTGGGGAATCTAACAGCAGTCACGTGGGATCCGGCTTCCCTTGAGTGATACATTAGTGCAGCACCACAGAGCCAGCCCCTTACTTTGTTTCGCGTCTTGTTATTTGTTTGCCTCATACCTCCTACTCTTTTATTGAGGTAGAATATATACATTAAAGTGCATAGATTTTTTTCCCCAATATTTGCTGTAGGGTATGTGCCCTTGCCAGAGAGAGAGAGAAAGTAAGAAAGCACCCCCTGGGGGGGGGAGAGATGGCCACCCAAGGTCCCTTCTCCTCCATTTTCCTCTTGGGATTTTGGGCACTCATGTGCATGCACCCGGCAAGTCTCTTGAGCCACTGGTCTCTTGAGCCACTCAAACTACGTTATTGGCCATAGGATCTAGCTGCCTCAACTACCATGCCACCAGATGGCCCTAAAGTGCAAGGATCTTAAGTAGAGAGCTTGATGAATTTTTTAAGAATTAATTAATTAATTTATTTATTTAAATTTGACCAGATAGGAACAGAGTGAGAGAAAGAGAGAGAGGGAAAGTGAGAAAGCAGGCCGCCAGGTCTGGGACTAGAACCACTGTTGGCCATGTGGGAGTCCAGCACCCTTAACCACCACGCTACCTGCCGGCCCCAGTTTTAAAAAGGCAGAAGAGAGGGACCAGCAGCTGGTGTAATGGCTATGTCACTGGACTCCCACGTAGTTGACTGTGGTTCGAGTCCCAGATCCAGTGACTTAAACTCATGCTGGGCACATGTGCATGGGTGCCCAAGATACTTATTCTTAAGTATCAATGGAGGAAAAAAGATTGCAGTGTGGCCATTCCCCCTGGGGAGTGATTTCTCACTTTCTATCTCTCTGTCTCTGTCTTTCTGGTGAGCACACGCACCCTATAGCATAAACCTCTCCAAATAAATAAATATAAAAAGGCAGAAGAGGAAGATCCATTATATTTGCTCCCCTCATACCTTGGGTTTCCCTAACACTACTACCTTTCACTGGAAGGGAAGCAAACCATTACCCCTTCACCTGAGGGGAGCAAACCACTATCCCTTGCTTGGAGGGGAACAAACCGCTACCCCTTCACCCAAGGGGAGCAATCCAGGTCACCCAGAAACAAACAAAACCAGTTTAGAAATAAACTAGACTGTCTACCAAATTTTGGGGAGGTTCGGGACCAGGGAGGCTCAGAGCCAGAGAGGACACAAAGGACCCACTGTGCTGGTACCAGGCATGAGGTTCAAAGTAACCCCTCAGAAGATCTCCAGTTCATCCCTGGTCACATGTGGGTTGCCATTATCGTCGATGGAAATAACCAACTCTGCAAAAATAATACTTAATGTGGTTTATTTCTTTTTTTTTTTTATTCATTGTCATTTTTACTTTTTTGAAGTTAGGCAGAGAGAGAGGGAAAGTGAGAAAGCAAGCTGCCAGATCCAGGACTTGAACTGCAATCAGCCATGTGGGAGTCCAGCCATCTTAACCACTCCACCTGTCAGCCCCAATGTGATTTATTTCTAAGAACAAATTCGAGTGACCTAAGCCTAGAGAGGAGGCAAAATATGCCTTTCTCCTGTTTTTTGTTGTTGTTGTGTTGTTTTGGTTTTTTGAGAGAGATTTTTGCGATAGGCCACATGCACCTACCAGAGACAGAAAGAAACAGAGACAGAAAGCAGGAAATTACCTCCCAGGGGGATGGCCATGCCACAATCCCTTCTCTATTCTCCTCTGTCTGTCATGTGGGAGTCCAGTGCCCTTAACCACCATGCCACCTGCCAGTCCCAGTTTGATGAAATTTTACAGGTGCATGCACACATGTACATACTAAAATCAAGCTATAAGCCATTGCTAGCAGCCCAGGGGGTTCTCATGTCCTTTCTAAATGAAAACCAAGCAAGTAACTACTCTTCTGCATTCTGTCACCGTGGGGCAGTTTGGCCTATTCTAGGATTCCATATAAAAAGGATTACATAGTACATACTCTTTGGTATCTGACTTCTTTTACTTAACATTTTGCCTGTGATACTGACTTATGCGGTTGAATGAAAGGGTAGTGGGACCAGAAGTTAGTGTAATGCCTATGTTGTTGGACTCCCATGTGGTCCACTGTGATTAGAGTCCTGGCCCCGGTGGCTTAAACTCCTGCTGGGTATGTGTGCGTGCATGCCCAAGATCCCAAGAGGAGAACGGAAGAGAAGGGATTGTGGTGTGGCCATCTCCCCTAGGGGGTCATCTCTTGCTTTCTGTCTCTGTCTCTCTCTCTCTGTGTGTCTTTCTGGCAAGCACACGCACCCTATAGCAAAATCCTCAACAACTACAACAACAACAAAGAGTAGTTAAGGCTTTTATGTTGTTGAGTCCTATTTCACTACAGGAAAATGAATGCTTTGGTCCCTCCTGGCATGAATGAGGGAGCATGGCCTTGGTGCTTCTACTGGGCAATGGAGGAGGGAGGCCAGAATCTAGGCATGGGGAGAAGGAAATGACAGGAGAAAATGAGCAGAGTCCTCAGGAAGGAAGGCAGAAGCCAGAGCTACTGTCCTGGGCCCATTTGTCTGGGGCTCGTCCACTGAGTAGGGAAGGGAGTTTGAGCCTAGCCTCCCTTGAAAGCCCCAGCCATACCTGGTGGTTCCCAGGACATGGCTGCCATGGCCGAAAGTTGGCTTCCCAAGAAGGAGGGGAACTAGAGACCTCAAAGCTGCTCTACAAGCCAGCGTGCGGAGCCCTTTCTTTTCCTGAGGCCGTCTGGCTGACTAGCCAAACCAGTCGGGCATGACAGCAGTCTGCCCATTAATGCCGAGTGCCAGCCCCAAGCATCTGTTTCTGTTTCTCTCCCATTTCCCGTGGGCGGTGGGTGGGAGCTCACTCGGGTTCCTTCCCTCATTTTCTCCCTAATCACAATCACTTGTTTTCACAGGACTGCAAGCGACTGTGGCTACGACACCAGGCAGTGCCCGCACAAGGCCAATGGCACCAGCCTTCCCCACATCCCCTGGTCAGCCTAAACTGAAATTAAAACAGCCCACACTGCCATTATCCTCTTTCCTGCTTGTTTCACAGGGCCTCGGGCTACTTTTAGAATTGCCCCACTGCCTGATGTGGCGTTCGAATAGCTGTCCATGCCTCCTCTGGTTTCCAAAGACAAATGCCAAACCCTGGTTTACACACAGCCAGGGCCTTCAAGGTCTGAGGACCAAAGAGCGGACCGTGGTGAGGAGGCCTGGCTCCGCTGCTCAGGAAAGGAGAAAGCGCTCGCTCTGGGCGTGGGCTTTTGGAGTTCTAGAGCGAGTTCTTAATGAAAACGGAAGGAGTGTTGGGAATGCGGACAGGGCCGCTTGCCAAGGCAGAGGAGCCGCTGCTGCCACCCTCGGCCATCCTGCTACCTACCCTCTTCCAAAGCTGAGGACCCTAGATGGCCGCCTTCTACCCACACCCCACCCAACACTGAGTTATTACAGCAGCGGAGAGCCCTCGCCACTGCCACACGCTGGGTCTGACCCTAGGCCTTTGTTATCCTCCACCCAGCAGTGCCCAATACTCATGCTCTGCCCATAAGGCCACAGCTTTCACCTCGACCTCAGGTTTTCCATTCATCCGAGGTAGAGGCGCGGCGTGACTGATGCGTGTGAGCTCAGGAATGGCTCCGTGTGAAGGATTCTCTGCACTTGGATGGCAGGACCAGAGCCTGTAGGTTTTCTCACTTCCCAGGGGCCACAGAACTTTCTAGCATTTATCCTGGGGTCAGGCAGTGGCAGAGCAGTAATATAACTGGATCCACATGGGAAACGTCCTGGGATTGTGTCCCAGGATCTCCCAGAACATGTCGAGCACGTGATCTGAGCCATCTGAGACTGGGCATGGACTGTGGCTTGGAATCCCGGTAGAGGTGCCTCTCTTGTGGAAGAAACAAATAAGCTTAAAGAATGAGAGAAAGAAAATGTATTCTACACCCCTCCCCACCCCAACCTGCCACCTCCCACCTCACTTCCCCTTCATATTAAACCTTTTTGTTCAGACTACCCAGCCTGAAAATAGCATCTGCAGGCTGTGAGGTGTCTCTCTGGGCCCACTGAGCACTGCTCTGGGATACTAACCCTGGGCTGTGCTGTTCAGACTCAGGGCAGCCACAGGAACAAGTGTCTAAGCAATGGCTAATGAGGTCAAGCTGTTCTCCGTGCTCACAGGCAGAC
>NW_006159858.1:4181349-4182007 GCF_000334495.1 Tupaia belangeri chinensis
CATGACCATACTGGTCCACTCAGCCAGAAGGGATTGGTTCCTGAGAGACCTGAACACACTGAGACGCCAGACGCAGGGCAGACTGGCCACGCACGTCAGAATCCCTCTTTCCCAATATGGAGCTGCAGGCTGTTTGGTGAGCACAGAACCATAGGAAAAAGCATTTAAGCTGTCTGAAGGGGAAGTTTCCATCAAATCATGGAAGGTTGATGACTCACATTTTCCCAGCATCCAAATACTCTTGGTGAGTGGCCTGAGAGTCTCGCACTGCGTGTTTTAGCGCTTCATTCACATACCTCTCCCACACTCTCATCCAAGCTGACCCCAAGTGTGTGACTTCTTTCTTCCTACCCTGGCAACTATCTTCCAGTCATCCAAGAGCCATGTCCTTCTATGCAGGCACACACTAGCGTATCATCCGTCCACAGGAGTCTGAGTGTGCATGGGGGGAGGGGAGAGTGGGGGAGGGCACACACCTTATTCCTGGTTGGGAATCTCTCTTGGGGATCCCGAGGTGCAGAAAAGGTACATCACTTACCAAGATGAAGACACTAGCACATGACAGAGCCAGGATATGATTCCAGGGTACAGGACATTCTGGGTCCTCACTGTCCCACTCCTTCTCCTTCATCTCTGTCACCCCTAATCTTCCTTTCCC
>NW_006159858.1:4182357-4190833 GCF_000334495.1 Tupaia belangeri chinensis
GTGAGTTTAAGCCACTGTGTCCGGGACTTGAACCATGGTTGACTACATGGGAGTCCAGCGACATAGCCATTACGCTAAGTGCTGATCCCAGGAGTGGCTGTTTTCAATCCTAAAGTCTAAAGCAGCCGTACCCGGCCCAGGACCCTGCCCTCTTGGACACTTCCTAAAAGATGATAAAGATGGCATTGGTGGTGATGACAGTCAGAGGGGAGCAGAAGGCTGAAACGTTAGGGACAGGGCAGGATAGACCAAAGGAAACTATAATTTGCTGCACCTCGTACCAAAATCCTTCCAGCCACAAATTGCTATACTCATGCCTGGATTTCCATTTTCACTCGAGTGCTCTCTGCAGTCATCCTGGGGCCTTCCTGGGTATAGAAAATTGGATGATCCCTTTCCTGTCGTGCCCCCTAAGCTCCTGACACCTGGAGGGTGGACAGCCTCCTCTGGGAGGTTCCAGGGGCTAGAGTCAGGAGAGAAGCTTTGCTCTCCCCACCCCTTGGCCTGGCTTCCCGCTTGAGACAAGGTGCTTGTCAAAGCCCCTTGGAATTGCCGGGGTAGGGACAATATAAACATTCATGTAGTTACAGGATAATAATTATACCTTGCATGTACGTAACACCTCTCTTCCCTAGAGCAGCCAGCTTCTCACATTATCTCATTAATCCTCCTGTCCCTGGGAGGCAGGGAGGATCCACTGTGATTGCCCACATTTCCCTGAGGGAGGAGGGAGAGAGGGAGGGGAGAGAGACGGAGAGGGTGCACGGCTAGGGTCACATACTTAGTCACATGGTTTAGGTGGAGTCTGTGCTGAGACCTTGGCCAGAAATCAGAGCAAAATAATAGCTGCCTTCAATTGGGTGCTTCAGTTAGATGACACCAGGCAGCCATGGGCATGGTTTCCCTCAGTCCTGGCAACAGCCATTTGAAGCTGAGACTACAATGGGGAAACTGAGCTCAGAGAGGTATGGCTGCTAAGGTGGCCAAGCTAAGGTGGCTCCCCTCTCTCCTATTTCTGCTTCCATAAGACAACCTAACAGCCTAGCCTGAATCTGCTGCCCCACCTGGAGCAATAACAGGTAACAAATGCAGAGCCTGTGAAATGGGGGAGGGGCTGACGCCTCCTCTAGCCTCTGGGAGGTCAGGGCGAGCTGAGCGATCTGATCTGGGGCCCCCAAAGCAGCTCATTATGTAGCCTTACCAGATCTATAGAAAAGGCCTAATTCACAGAGAGTTGCACCCCACCCCCAGCCCTCCTCCAGTCCTGTCCCTGTTTCCTGGCTCATCCTTTTGACACAGAGACAATTACTGCTATTCATAGCCACCCAGAGGCCACCTGCCACTGACCCATTCTCATGCACAAGGACCTAAACATCAGCACAAAGAAGGCCAATCTGAGGTTTTCCACCAGACCTGGGAGGGGACCCTTTGTGCATCTCCCCACACCCACATAACACACACACACACACACACATGCACGTGCGCGTGCACACACATATTCAGGGCCACCAGGACCTCTGCAAATTCTAGGGTCTGCTCAGTCTTGGAGAGCCAGTCAAAGAGCCCATGCTGGATACTGCCAAGGCCTCACATTTGTGACAAGGGGTTCAGCCCATAAGAAACCTTCAGCATGAAGGCTGGTCCTGAGCAAACACAGCCTTGTGGAGCCCCAAGTCCTGACCCTTTACCCAGATGCTCTGGAAGTAGCTCGTGGAGATGAGTGTTAAAGTTTCAGGAATTCTGTGAGACGTTGATGTCGCATCTGTAGCTGGAAATCGTGTATGGGGAGCATCTTTATACCATGGTAATGGGCAAGTGCTACCATCAGCTCCACCTGTTCCTTGGGCTCTCGTCAAACACTGGCCAGCACACCACCGCTGGGGTTCCCATTCAGCATGAATGTCTGGGGCGGTCTGAAAAACCAAGGCCAAAATCCCAGAGCAGCGAGTGTGGGGCCAGAGACAAACTTGTGTCTACAGCCTTTGCTGTCATCTTTCTTCTCGCTGTGTCTCAGGCATACCTCTCTACCTTGGAGAAATGTCCTCTCAGCCCCTTCTTTGAAAGAGGTACTACTTGGGCCCAAAGGATGAATTCTGGGCATGGAGTGGTTGTGGCTGCCAAATCTTTGAGCCGTCACTCACACTAACCCAGACCAGAATCACACCTTCTGTGCAATTATTACAAATCTGGGTAAATTAGATGGAACTGATTCTTTTAAAGAATTATTTATTTAATTTTATTTATTCATTTATCCATTTTAATTTGACCAGAGAGAGATACAGGCAGAGAGAGAGGGGGAAGGAAAGTGAGAAAGCAAGCCACCAGGTCCGGGACTCAAACTGTGGTCAGCCACGTGGGAATCCTGCACCTTAGCCACCACGTCACCTGCTGGTCTCCGACTGATTATTTTTTTTTTTTAATTTATTTGCTGTAGTTGAATCAATTTATAAGTGTCAGGGGCAAAGTTTGTAAGGAAAGGTTTATCCAGCTCACCATAATTCTGTGGCTGCCTTTGAGTTTGGGGTAATAATAAGGCCTTTTTCCTGCACAGCCAGAGGGCACTGCTGTCCCTGGGACATCTTTACTGAATCTCAGGATGCTTTTTAGAGTGACAGTAAGTGGCCCAGCTGGTTTTGTTTTTGTTTTTGTTTTTAAAGATTTTTCCTATAGGGTGTTTGCTCTTACCTGAGAGACAGAGAGACAGAAAGCAAGAAATCACCCCCCAGGGGAATGGCCATGCCATAATCCCTTCTCCTCCGTTTTCCTCTGGGAATCTTGGGCATAGACACATACGCGCCTGGCATGAGTTTGAAGCCTCTACATCCGGGACTTGAACTGCAGTCGACTATGTGGGAGTCCAGCCACGTAACCATGACATCACCTGCTGGTCCCAGCCTGGTTAATTTTATCAACAAACATATATGGTAATATCCTTGATTTGATTGTCACATACTGCCTGCATATTTTAAAAAAACATATCGTGTGCTATAGAGATGCAAAACGATTGACTGGAAATAAGCAATCATAAAGAAAATAATCCGTAGTCTCTTCTTTGCAGAGAAGAGGAGAGTGAGAAGGAACCTGCATGGGTGGCTTTAGAGGTGATTGTGGTGAAAGCCTAGTAAGACTGAAGACAGCCTTGTAAGCCTGAAGACCGCCGTGCACCGCTCTCCCCGGGATGCTGCTTTATGCTTAAGGATAAGGTAATTAAGAACGGGAATAAGTGGCAAGCTAGCAGCTACTGCCCAAACTTCCAAATACCGTCAGTGAAAGCGTCCCCACTGCTATCTTTTCGGGAGGCATTTATTTCACCTTGTTCATTCCCATCTCTGATTTCTCCATGGTTAGAGTCCTCACTTCCTCTGCCCAAATCTCCAAAGTTCCCACAGCTGCCAAACATTGTGGCTGGAGGCAGGGGGTCCCTTCAAAGTCCCCCTGCTTGAACGTCTTGGAGCTTTGTCTCTGGACTGCACAGGTGACCATCTTTATTTCTTCAACTAAAAGGAGGAGACTTAAATGCCGTTGTTCATGCAACAAATATTTATTGATCATCTGTCATGTTCCAGACACTGGGGATGCAATAAAGGACAAGATGGACCTAACCCTGCCCTGAGGGAGATAGGTAACTCCAAAAACTGGGGGCAATCTGGAAAAGATCTCTTCCCCAGTCTTGGCATGTCGTCAAGGCTTCCCAGGTTCAGACAGTGACCTGAAGGGTAAGGAGGAAATGTCTAGATCAGGGGTCAGTAAACTCTTCCTGGAAAGGTCTCTCTCTGTCCCCGACAGTGTGAAGCCAAATAGTAAATATTTGGCCTCTAAGTTTTATGGTTTCTGTTATACCTACTCAGCTCTACCTGTGCACAAAAACTGTCATAGACGGTATGTAAACAAATGATCAGCATTGTGTTTCAATAAAACTTTATTTATGAACATTGAAATGTGAAGTCATATGATGCTCAGGTGTCACAAAATATTTTTCTTTTTTAAATTATTTAAATTATTTTTAAAATTATTGCTCTTTTTTGTTTTACTTTAGGTTTTTTTTCTATGGGTTGTGTGTGCTCACCAGAGAGAGAGCAAGGTAAAGTAAGAAATTACGAAGGCCAGCAGGTGGCGTGGTGGTTAAGGCACTGGGCACTCCCACATGACTGACCATGGTTCAGGTCCTGGACCTAGTGGCTTGCATTCTCACTTTCCCTCTCTCTCCCTCTGTGTCTCTCTCTGGTCAAATTAAAATAAATGAATAAATAAGCAAAATTAAAATAAATCATTTTTTTTAAAAAAAGAAATTACTCCCCAGGAGGCATGGCCATGTTGCAATTCCTTCTCTTCCATTCTCCTCTTGGGATTTGGGGCACACCAGCACATGTGCCGCACATGATTTTCAAGTTGCTGACTTGGGGACTAGAACCACACAGCTGGCCCTGTTGAATCCAGTACCTTAACCTCCATGCTACCTGGTGGCCCAGCTATGGCATTTTTAATGTTTTTTCATTTACTTCTTCCATGAGTGAGAGAGACAGAAAGAGAGGTAGAGAACAGTACCTGCAACAGGATCTCAGCACCACCACCCACCCCAGCCTGTCAGCCTTCTGTCATAGGTGAATGTGTGTCCACATAATCAGAGATCTCTGAACAAGAAACGGGGACCTTCCCATGTGGGTCGGCCCTGCAGAACATCATGTTTTACTGCTGTGTCACACCTGGCCCCTAATTTTTTTGACTACCATTTAAAAATACACACACTATTCTTAGCTCATGAGCTAGATTTGGCCCACAGGGGCTGTCCACTGACCTTGACCCGAATGAAGGGTGCTGGTGTGGAGATGGAGACATGGTGGCTCGGGGCTTTTTAGGCTGACAGATTGCCTAGAGGTGGGAAAGAAGAAGAAGCCTAGATAGGAGTGGATAGGGCCAGCTGGTAGCATGTTGGTAAAGGTGAGTTCAAGTCCCAGACCCAGCAGCTTGAAAAACACGCTGGGCAATGTGCATACATGCCCAAAATTTTGAGAGTAGAATGAAGAAGGGATTGCAGCATGACTATCCCTACGGGGGCAGGGGAGGTTGCTTTCTCACTTAGCTCTCTCTCTGTCTCTTTCCAGCAAGAAAGGGAAACATTTGCATGCATCCCCTAGCATATTTTTTTTTA
Source organism: Tupaia belangeri chinensis (assembly GCF_000334495.1). Taxonomy (NCBI): domain Eukaryota; kingdom Metazoa; phylum Chordata; class Mammalia; order Scandentia; family Tupaiidae; genus Tupaia; species Tupaia belangeri. The sequence continues at coordinate 4,187,507 of NW_006159858.1, forward strand.
AATGGTGGGACCAGCAGATGGCATAATGGTCATGTCACTGGACTCCCACGCATTCAACTGCGGTTCAAGTCCCAGACCTGGTGATGTAAAACTTATACTATGCATGTGTGCCCAATATCCCAAGAGGAGAATGGAGGAGAAGGAATTGTGGCCTGGCCATCCCCCCGGGGGTGATTTCTTGCTTTCTGTCTCTCTGTCTCTCCAGTGAGCAAACATACCCTATGGCAAATATCTCTCTAAAAAAAAAAAAAAAGTAGGGGCCGGCAGGTGGCGTGGTGGTTAAGACGGCTGGACTCCCACCTGACTGACCACAATTTAAGTCCTGGACCTGGCAGCCTGCTTTCTCACTTTCCCTCTCTCTCGGTCTCTCTGGTTAACTTTTAAAAAGAAAAATAAAACGATGACAATGAATAAAATTAAATTTTGAAAATGGTCATTAAAAAAGGTAAGCCCTGATAAACCCTAGGAGGGAACTTGAACTTTACTCTGTGGCTCACTGATGGACTTTCAGTGGAGTGAGGAAGTCGTTTGTTTACAAATGTTTATGTCTACTGAATTCCAGGCACTAGCTGGGAAGCTCCTTCAGAGTAGCCAGGAAAGGTTTTCTGAGAAGGTAGCTGAGACCTAACTACAAAACCAGGTTTACGGGGTGATATAACCTTTAATTCTTAACAATTATCTGTGAGGAGGGATTAACTGATCCTCATTTTACAAGTGAAAAAATGAGTCTCAGCAAGGTTGCCTAAGGTCACAAAGCTAAGAGGTGGCAGAGTCAGTATTTTAAGTGCTCTGAGTTCAGACCCTGCCCCAGGCATTTATTAACTAAGTAATCTTGGCTACTGCAATCACCTCTTAGAGTCCCCAAACACTAACAGAAATTCCTTCTTTTTTCCTTCAAGAAGCATAACTAGTGACATTTGTACATTAAAAATAATTGTAATGAAGAAGCTTCTGCATGGTAAAAGACACAGTAATTAGTGTGAATCGACAGCCCTCAGAATGGGAAAATATTTTTGTAAACTATGCATCAGATAAGGGTTTGATAACCAGAAAACATAAGAAACTAAAGAAACTGTTTGGAAAAAAGATGATGAACCCTATTAAAAGATGGGAGAAGGAGTTGAAAAGAACACTCACTAAAGATGACATATGAATAGCTGGAAGGCATATGAAAAAATGCTCAACATCCCTCATCTTAAGGGAAATGCAGATCAAAACAACAATGAGAGACCACCTAACCCCAGTCAAAATGGCTAAGATTAAAAAAACAATGATAAGTGTTGACGGGGTGTGGTGAAAGGGGATTTCTCTTACACTGCTGGTGGGAATGTAAATTAGTCCAACCACTGTGGAGAACAATTTAGAGATTCCTCAAAAATCTACAAATAGAACTACCATATGATCCAGCAATCCCATTTCTTGGCATCTACCCAGAGAACAGAAGAATTTCTCATTGGAAAAGTGCTTGCACATCGATGTTTATTGCGGCACTTTTCATGATTGCTAAGACATGGAACCAACCCAAATGCCTCCATATGGCTGAATGGATTGAAAAACTGTGGCACATATACTCTATGGAATACTATTCAGCCATTAAGAACAACAAACCCCTGGCTTTTGACAGAAAGTGGAGGAATATGGAAGATTTACTGCTGAGTGAAGCAAGCTAGGCTATGAGGGAGAGACACTGTATGTCCCCACTTAATATATACCGAATGTTCGCACTCTATAACTGAAACTGACAGGCTAAAGGATGTACAAACACAAGAGGTGGATGTGAATGCCAGATGTGGTGTATGTGGAGGAGTGGGGCCTGGGGAAGAACATTTGGAGGAGGGATACAGAGACAGCATTGTTGAGACAGGGAGGTAGTGTTGTTATATTTTGTCCAACTCAACTGGAAGAAATGTTCACATATTGAAATGATCACCTTGTAAGCTAAATAATGTGATTGAATGTATTAAAAAATGTAAATAAAAATTTAAAAATAAATAAATAAATAAATAAATAAAATTGTAATGAGGGCCCAGCAGATGGCATGGTGGCTAAGGCTCTGGACACTCCCACAGAGCCCACCACGGTTCAAGTCCCGGACCTGGGGGCTTGCTTTCTCACGTTCTCTGTGTGTGTGTGTGTCTATCTGATCAAATTAAAATAAATGAGTAAATAAAATTAAATTTTTAGAAAATGTAATGAGGGCCTACTATGTGCCAGGACTTTTTGACAGCTTCAGACATGAACAAAACAAAGATTCCTACACCCACAGAGGGTGAGGAAAGAGGACTGGAATTTTAGATAAGATGGTCAAGATAAACCTCACAAGGATGTGCCATTTGAATGCCAAAGGAGGTGAGGGAGTTAGCCACATAGATATTTTGAAAAAGAGTTCTGGGGTCTAGCAGGTGGCATGGAGGTTAAGGCACTAGATCTCACATGCCCAACTTCGTAGTTCAAGTCCCAGACCTAGCAGCTTGAGAATCACGTTGAATATGTGTGCGTGTATGCCCAAAATCCCTAGAGGAGAAGTGTGAAGAGAAGGAATTATGGAGCGGCCATCCCCCTGGTGGGTGACTTCTCACTTTCTCTCTCTGTGTCTCTCTCTGGCAAGTGTTCTTCTATAGCAAGAATAAAAGAGAAAAATGAAGAAGAAAGAAAGAAAAAAAGAAAGAAAAAGAAATAGAGAGAAAGAAAGAAAAAGAAGAAAGAAAGAAAGAAAAAAGAAAGAGAGAAAGAAAGAAAGAAAGAAAGAAAAAGAAAGAAAGAAAGAAAGAAAGAAAGAAAGAAAGAAAGAAAGAAGGAAGGAAGGAAGAAAGAAAGAAAGAAAGAAAGAAAGAAAGAAAGAAAGAAAGAAAGAAAGAAAGAAAGAAAGAAAGAGAGGAAAGAAAAAAGAGTTCCAAGCAAAGAAAAGGAAGAGCTGGTGCAAGGGCCCTGAGGCGAGAAGCTTGGTGTGTGGAACAGCTAGAAGGTCAGTGTGGCTGGAGCAAAAAGAAGGATGTAGAGAGTGGTAGGAAATGAGGGACTAGCAGTTAGCATAACAGCTATGTCACTAGATTCCCATTTAGTCAACTGCGGTTCGAGTCCTGGACCCGGTGGCTTAAACTCACGCCAGGTACATGTGCGTGCGTGCCCAAGATCCCGAGAGGAGAATGGAGGAGAAGGGATTACGGTGTGGCCATTCCCCCTGGGGGGTGATTTCTTGCTTTCTCTCTCTCTCTCTCTCTCTCTCTCTCTCTCTCTCTCTGTCTGGCAAGCACACACACCCTACAGCAAAAACCTCTTCAAAAAAAAAAAAATTCCCTTTGGGTTTTTTCCCTTCCGCCCCCACCC
>NW_006159858.1:4190861-4205566 GCF_000334495.1 Tupaia belangeri chinensis
GATTGGGCTCACATAGGGCCTTGTAGGATGTTGTAAGAAACTTGGTTTTCCTCTGAGATTCACTACTCAAGGCTCAAGCATCTAGATTCCATGTGTAGTGTTCCCTGAAGCCTGTGGTTCTATGCCCACCAGATACTAACAGGCAGGCTTGCCTCAGACTAGCTAGCCACCCAAGGGAAGAGTGCCATTAGAAGAGACTGGGACAGCCCCTTCAGAGATCTCAGGTGCATGATAGCTACTTCTCTGCAGCAGGCGGGACTGAGGTCACACAGCTGACTCCGAGACCTCCTAACCCTTGGAAAGTGGGCTGCCTTAGAGAGCACATGCTGGGGGCAGGGGCATGCAGAGATGCATCAACGATTTTTCACGATCTCTGTGTTCAAGATTCACTGGTTCTAGCCCAGTCTTAGGGTGGTAAGAACACACAGAGAGGCAGGCAGGGTCTGGTCCAGGCTGCTCTGGAAGGACCCTGAGGACACCCTGCCTACTCTAGTCCCCTCCCCACCTCAGGTCCTGGTTGGAGAGGGTTGGGAGAGTTGGTAGAGGGGGCAGAAAGGGAAGATTTCAAACCATTCAGGGGCAGACTTGACACTCATCTCTCACTCCTACTAGGAATCTAGTTCATTCTGCCCCCAGGCCTTCTGGGGTTTGTGTTTGGGGGATCTGTTTGTTTTTGTTTGCTTCTACATCTGTTTCTGAATTCCTTCTGTTTGGTTCTTTGCTTTAAATAGATCGGTAGTGGCCTCAGACTGTGTGCGGGGCCTGACTTCCATCACTGGGATTTCCAATAGCCTCCCTGAGGAAGTAGTGCAGGGCCCAGGAGCACAGGTCAACATAAAAATGAGGTGTCTCTCGCGGACCTGGTCTTAAGACAAATACAGTGACAGCTCTCTTGAGTATCCAACAAAAACAGGCTCTTCGTGTGAGCCCCAGGGAATTTCTTCTGTCCTTAAGGAATCTGAAACCAGCCAAGTTCCATGCAGTTCTGCCAAGAAATCCACATTCTAGTCCAGGAAAATTCTTGGAGCCACATGCTACCCGGCCCCTCCCAACACAGGCACCACAGGGCACCTGTAAATAAATCCTTTGTCTCGTCTGAGCTCAGTGTGAATTCCTCAGCGGTTAAAAATGTTGGTTTGCTTCTTCCTGCTTTTTGCAGGCTGCTAAAATTTCACTGGAGACATTTTTATCATTCCCTCTTCCTACCCCCAGTGGAGAATCCCTTTACCTTTGGGCAGCCTCCTCTTTTGCATCTCTGAGATCTTCCCAGGACATTGTCCTAAGCTATTCCCCCACAGAGAACTGTCAGATAACTAAGTCTTCAGCCCACTCATGGTTCCATTTACCCCAACACTCTAGGAATGTGCTCATTTAATTGACAGTTTTCTAAAAACACACTAAGGAGGTGTGGCGATGCACAGAAAGTCAAAAATGGGGTCTTTTAAAAAAAAAACAACTTTATTTTTTAATGACATAAGTCTTTCTTATATTTTAATTGCCAGAGGACATATGTGCTTACCAGAGAGAGAAAGAGGAATAAGACATCCTTTAAGGGGACAGGGTCACGCCACAATCCCTTTTTCATTTCTCCACTTTGGTGGGATTTGGGAGCATGCACACACATATGCCCATGTGTTTTTCAGGCCCCTGGGGATGAGATTTGAACCACAGTAGGCCATGTAGGATCTGGCTTCCTTAACCACAGTACTAATGAACCAGTCTAAATCTTTTCTGTAATTATTCAGCATGTGGACAGCAGGTTAAGGTGCTAGACTCCCATGGGCAACTGTGATTCAAATCCTGGACCCAGTGGCTTGAAACTCATGCTGGGCACATGTGTGTATATGCCCAAAATCCCAAGAAGAGAATAGAGGAGAAGAGATTGCAGCAATGGTCAACCTCCTGGGGAGTGAATTCTCACTTTCTCTTTCTCTCTCCAGTGACCACATGCAAAAAAAAAAAAAAAAAAAAAAAAGTATATATATATCTTCACATATACGGACATATATATCAATAATCAATAAATATAGGATACACACACACATATATGTATGAGTATGTATACATTCAACATGCAAAGACATTGGTTACTGGGAGGAAAGATGAGTATCTCCAGCCCCCGGGAGTCTGTGATATCTACATTGTCCTCTCTACATCTTTGTCTTCAAATCTTTCCATTTCTGCCATAGAATGCCGACACTCAGTATACAGGGAGATTTTATTACCTTAGCTGAGAAACCTTAACATCAACAATTCCAGAAACTGGAAGACGTGAAGACAGTACATTCCCCGGGGGCAGGAGCCAGAGTGTTCACTGTGTCCGGTGTGATGGGACCATGTGAGGGAGCGTTAAGTGCACAGGTGTGGTGTTTACAAAGCACATGCCTGGGTTGATGAGGCCTGCCTCCACCTCTGACTACCTGTGCTAGCCTAAGTAGGTTATTTACTTATTTATTTCTTTTTTGGAGAGGTTTTTGCTATAGGGCGCGTGTGCTCACCAGACAAACAGAGACAGAAAGTGAGAAACCACCTCCCCAGGGGGGATGGCCATGCCACAATCCCTTCTCCTCCATTCTCCTCTCCGGATCTTGGGCACACATGCACTTGCGCCCAGCATGAGTTTAAGCCACCGGGTCTAGGACTCGAATTGTGATCGACTACATGGGAGTCCAGAGACATAGCCATTTTGCCAACTGCTGGTCCCTTAGGTAGGTTATTTAACATCTCTGCAACTCAAGCTCCTCTTTTACAACATAATAACAAAAGTGGGGCCAGCCACGGGGGGTAAGGACACTAAATCCCCATGTGGCTGACCACAGTTTGAGTCCTGGACCTGGAGTCTTGCTTTCTCACTTTCTCTCTCTCTCCTTCTCCCTCTCTGGTCAAATTAAAATAAACAAAAGATAAAGTTAAAATAAAAAAATTCTTATAAAAAAGAATAACAAAAGTAGCTACTTTAGGGTCATTATAAGAATTAACTTAGATAATACATGTAGCATAATTAAAATGATGTTTGAGGGAACCAGCAGTTAGCGTAATGGCTATGTCGCTGGACTCCCACGTAGTCGACTGCGGATCGCATCCTGGACCTGGTGGCTTAAAACTCACGCCGGGCACGTGTGCGTGCGTGCCCAAGATCCTGAGAGGAGAATGGAGGAGAAGGGATTGCAGCGTGGCCATCCCCCCTGGGGGGTGATTTCTCGCTTTCTGTCTCTCTGGCGATCTGTCTCTGTCTGGCGAGCGCACGTGACCTATAGCGAAAACTTCTCCAAAAAAAAAAAAAATGATGCTTGGTACTTAGTAAGTATTAGCTTTCTTTCTTCTTCTTCTTTTTTTTTTTTTTTGGAGAGGTTTTTGCTATAGGGTGCATGCACTTGCCAGACAGAGAGACAGAAAGACAGAAAGCAAGAAATCACCCCCCAGGGGGGATGGCCACGCTGCAATCCCTTCTCCTCCATTCTCCTCTTGTGATCTTGGGCACACACGCACACGCACCTGGCGTGAGTTTTAAGCCACCAGGACGCGAACCACGGTCGACTACATGGGAGTCCAGCGACATAGCCATTACGCCAACTGCTGGTCCCGAGTATTAGCTTTCTTGTATTATCATTGTACCAATATGCATCTGATATTAAAAACAGAAATATATGTACATGTTCATGAAGCACATTCTTCTTCAAAGAGCTACGGAAAGCAAAATTTGAGCAAATCTTTCATTTCTTTGAATATTTATATGCACAGAAGTTACCCCAATTGCAGAGTCTTTATAAATCCACGAGCCCATGCCGAAATGCTTGTACCCTGTGCCCTCCCTGGCAGCCCATCCCAGCCCCACATGAAAGTCAGAGAGGAAAAAGGCAGAGGGCCAGCTGCTCCTTCTCCAGTCTGACAGTGTGTGGCAGGCAGCGGGCAACAAGGGTTGGGACTTTGGCAGGAGGAGTGAAGTTCCCAGCCAAGGAGTGACCAACCAAGCATGAGGCAGAGCCTTGCTCTCCTTCTGTCACACACAGCCCCAGCACACACAACACTCTCAATGCTACACAACAGCCCAGCACACACACACAACATTACAAACAGCCCCAGACACCAGCAAAGCTTCCTGCTCCCTCTACCCTTCCTCTCTGCCTTTTCCTCTAGAACAGACCCTAATAGTAGCTAAGACTGGAAACTGAGGGGGGTGGTAGGACGGTGCACAGACAGGGAATTTGACTATGCAATCCGGGCTCATCTGTAGACAAGCTGTGGGTCTTGGTGAGAGAGTTCCTCTCTCTGGGGTTCAGTTTCCTCATCTTCCCTTTTTATTTTCTTTAGAGATTTTTGCCTTAGGGCATATGTACTCATCGGAGAGAGACAGAGACAGTGAGAGAAAAAATGAGAAATCACTTCCCAGGGAAGATGACCATGCCACAACCCCTTCTCTTCCATTCTCCTCCCAGGATCTTGGACACACACACACATGTGCCTGGCATGATTTTCAAGCCACTGGGTCTGGGACTCAAACCACAGTCAGCCATGTGGGAGTCCAGCAATGTAACTGCAATGCAACCTCCTGGTCCCAAAAAACTTCTTGGGTTCTCTGAGGTTTGAACTCAGGACCTTCAGATTATGAGACTGATGCACTCTGCCTCCTGCCGGAAGAAGGCACCATCCTTGTCTTTCAAATAATAATGATGATGGCTACACGGGAGACGTACTGTTGGCCTTACTATTTCTATTATGGAGAAAAGGATGGCGAAAGGACAGGAGAGGAATGACAAAGAGACTCAAGGTAAAACCTCTGAAAGAAGGAAATCCCGTACCCCAGAAGGAATCAGTACCCTTTGTCCTCTTGATAAGTTTCTGAGTGTCCACAGCACCCTCCCTTCCAGCCACAGCTGTCCTTGTCATCCTCCTCTCCGACAATGATTCTTCTCCAACCCTTTGGAATTTGGAGAAAAAGACAAAGACTTTCTTACAATTTTGTGTACATTCTGACTGGCCCCTGGGCCTCCTTAAGATGCCTGCTCCAGGAAACATGGAGGCACCAGAGCCTGCTTCCACATGGCCTGTATTTGCAGACGTGATTGGAGCTTGGCTTCTCTGAGGATCGGCGTTCTCCTACCTGGTGGCCCACACAGAGCCAGCTTGTTACAAAGCTGCCCCTTGTGCACCATGCAGCTTGCTTAAAGCTCTGTGTTCTGGCAACAAACTCAAAGAGGGTCAGGCCAAATGGGACACACACATCCGCCCTTCTCCAGCACTAGAGAGAGTTTCAGAAGTGTGCTTTTCTGTCTGTGGATTGACTGAACTGTCCTATATTTATGAAGAAAAATGGAAAACAACACACGGGCAATTCCTCAGTAGTCTGCAGCCAGAGGAGAGTATGCAGCCCTGGCCAGACAGCAGGGAGAGGGATAGTCTCCAGCCATGCTGTAGAGAGTGGGAGTCTGGCAGTCACACCTACCATGAATTGGGCATTCATGCTGTACTGTGAGCTACGATGTCACTAATCCTCTCACTGACTCTGTGTGGTAGGACTATTACTATACTCTTAATATTACTGTCACTATACAGGCACACTGAGGTAAACTAACTTGCCAAGATTTCAATATGGAAGAGCTAGGATTTGAACCCAGGGAACCCACCTTCAGAGCCCAAACACTAACCACTACACTATCCCACTTATATTTTTTTTTTGAAAGAATAATTTTATTAGGTCATCAGAAAAGTCATGATGTATTATTCCATGTAAAAAAAAAAGTGTCCTGACTTTCCCAACAATCCAATGTTTTGTCATTATTATTATTTTTTAACATTGCTACAGGACATGTGTGCTCACCAGAGAAGGGCAGAAAGACACAGAGAGAGAGAGAGAAAGCAGGCTGACACATCCGGGACTCGAACCACGGTCAGCCATATGGGAGCCCAGCACCTTAACCACCATGCCACCTGCTAGCTCCACACTATTCCACTTCTGTTATCATGTTCCTCATCACTGTTATTATAAAGAACCAAGTGGAAAAGAGGAGAAAAGAAACTTTCCCACAGTGCAAGCCTGAGGCGTCCTCTCTGATGATGCGCTCCCAGCAGGCTGGACAGTAGAGAAGTGTAGGAACCTAGGTGGGATTGATTTCCCTATGTCCTCTGGTCTCTTCTGCCCCAAAACAAAAGGCACAATAGAACAGAGGGTGAGCTCAGCACCGAAGGCGTCACTTCTAGATTTAACCAGGGTGTCTGAGCGTTTCAGACTTAGTCCAGGGGCCGTCCCCACTGGGTTTCTTAATCCAGACCTACTTCTTAGAAAATAAAGTTGCATGGCTGCTAGACAATCCCTTCCCGACATCCACACCAACCAGTGTAATTGCTGGACCAAGGCTCTAAACACATGTCTTGGTGGCCACCAAAAGTCACTAGAACACTTTCATCTGGGTTGTATAAATTGAGGTATAACTTTCTATCCCAGAACTAGAAAATAAGATTTGAACCTAGGCATTACTGTGTCCTAAGTCACCTGTCCTCCCTCACAAAGGACAAACCCGAACTCCAATCTCACCCACGTGTGAGGGTGGGTAGCGAGTCAGACATGAGCCAGAAGTGGAGGATCTAGATCTATTGGCACTGCCCATGGCACTGCCCTGGGAAACACCCCAAACTGCCCACTTACAGTTTCACAGTTGGGAACATCCTACTTCTCAACACGGAGCAGCACAGAGGAGCTTATGGAACTCAGTGCACTCAGTGCTGAGCTTGGTTGCCCTCAAGTAACCTTATGCTCATTAACATATCATTTGCATCGACTCATGGAAAATGATTACATAACAAGGCCCAGTGGAGCATGTACTGAAGTAAAATGGCAGGAGCCGACATATAAAAGCACTGAACTCAGAGATCAAGGCGCTGGTATCCACCCTCGGAGCCAGCCCGATCCTACCTCCCGGAAGTGGACTTTCACTTTCATTTCCTGCTGTTTGATACTTTTGTTTTACCTTGCTATAAAGTTCAGTTCTTCTACCACACGTAAGTCTCTTGTAGGAAGTCTTTCTTCCAAGAAGACAAGAACTGAGGTATTCATCTCTGGGCTAACACATGGACACACAGCCTACAGTGCAGGCTGTGTACAGGAGCCCAGTAGGGCACCTCATGTCACATTCCGCAAACGGTGTCATGCGACTGGAAACAGGGTGGTATTTTTAACCAGAATTGTGTGCTTTTAAACATCTGATAATGCTAGCAGCAGCTACTCCACCCACATGTCACAGGGCCCCTATGGAGATATTCCAGATGGACACTTATTTATTTATTTATTTATTTATTTATTTATTTATTTATTTGGTTTTTTAAAAAATCTTTTTATGTGTTTTGTTTTTTTGTCATAGGGCACATGTGCTTGCCAGAGAGAGACAGAGAAAGGGAAAGTGAGAAATCCTCCAACTCCCCAGAAGGGATGGCCACACCATAAACACATCTCCAGTTTCCTCTCTGGATTTTGGGCACACACACACACACAGCGTGATTTTCAAGTCACTGGGTCCAGGGCTCAAACCATGGTCGGCTATGTGGAGTCCAGCACCTTAATCACCATGCCACTTGCTGGCTCTGACACCCTTTTATTTTTTAATTTACTTATTTCTTCCCCAAAAGAGAGAGCCATTTCTTCCAATAGGATTCCGAAGCCATGATCCATCCCCAGTCTCGAGTCAGACTGAATCCTAGGCAAGCATGTGCCCAGTATACTCAGGGAGGTCTCCAGATGTGAACCAGGACCCTTCCAAGGTGAGATGGCCTCAGGGAGAATTGCGTTTTTCTTCTGAGCCCCTGTCTAGTTCCCTCAACACCCTTTTGATTGACTGTTTCTTGTGAAAGACCAAAGTAAAAGAATAATTTAGAAGATTTGAAAGGGGGACTGGCAGCGTAATGACTATGTCGCTGGACTCCCATGTAGTTGACCATGGTTCAAGTCCTGGACCCGGTGGCTTAAACTCACGCTGGGCACGTGTGTGTGTGCCCAAGATCCGGAGAGGAGAATGGAGGAGAAGGGATTGTGGCGTGGCCATCCCCCCTGGGGGGTGATTTCTCGCTTTCTGTCTCTGTCTCTCTGTCTTTCTGGTGAGTGCACACACCTTATAGCAAAAATCTCTCCAAAAAAAAAAAAGAAAGAAAAGAAAAGAAGATTTGAAAGGAACTTAGAAGAAAACCTTCTTTTACAGATTTGGAAGATAAGACCCAGAGAAGTTAAATCCTATCACTTAGCTTATCTGTTGAGATGGTCTCTATAACTGGAGACAGAAACTTGGGTTGGAGTACTATTATAATTCTTCCTCTCCAAATTCCCTGTGACTTTGGTGAAGTTAGTCATAAGTCTTGGTTTTCTCATCTATCATCTAGACCTGGTGCAAAGGTAACATGAGTTCCTCAGCACATGGAAACGTTTTATGAAAGATTCCTGATTATACACATACAGTGTTATGAAAGGCGCGTCCCATCACACCACTCTTGTTTTTCTTTACTGAAAAGATCAGAGATGCAATGGTGGATCTGGGGAATGTCTGTGCTGGCTTTCCCTGTGTTGGGTTCCCTTTTAACTTAAAATCCTATCTCTTCTGTTCCTCAGGATGGGGCAGAACCTGGTTGGCCTTAACAGCCTCCAGTCCTACAGATGTCACCGCTGTCAGTGGAGGACAAAAACCCTAAAGGAAAGGGGGAAAAAAAGAAATCTTTTGTTTTTGAAGCCAAATAGCCCAAAATGCAGCTAGAAAAGTTCCATGAAAGTTTGGCTTTTACCAACACAGAGCGGAAACAAAGCTGATCCCTCCCCTGGCCATGCCCTCTGACCCGCTGCCTGGAAGACCTCTGCTCTCTCAGCCCCCAAACTGGCTTCAGGGTTTTCCTGGGGAGGTTGAGGGAGCTGAGGGAGCTTTGATGGTTGGGAAGGGAGAGTTTTCGCACCAGCCCCTGCTTCCAAATGACAGGGGGAGTTTAACAATTCATATTCATGAGCCCTGTTTCCAGCCTGTAGTTTTTCAGGCAAGGTGAGTTTAAAGGGAGGAGTGTGTTACCAAAATGACCCTCCTGCCACCACCTTTGGCAATAGGGCTCAAGACTCCGGTTGCAGACATTTAACTGGGTGAATCGCCTTTCCTTCTGTCTCCCCTCCACTCCCCTTCCCCTCACCCTGTAGACATTAAGTTCATTCTTCCCAGCTAGCAAGGGCCCCTGTGTCTCCTCTGGTGTCTGTTCATTTGGAATCTTGGGTCCGTGTCATGTAAAATGTCCATAAGTCCCTTCAGTCACCATACCACAAGGGACGGCAATTCTTTGCTGTTAAACTTGTCACTAGCCACACTCCTGGAGCTGGGACGTGTGTCCTGTCTGCTCCTTCAAATCCAGCTTTTTGCCGTGAGTGAAGGACATCCCAGGCCCTCAGGATGGACTCGGGAAGAAACAGAAAAGGGTGAGAACTCTGAGGCGGTCTCCATTCATCTGGGAGGAGGGAGTATTGCTGATTTCCCACAGTTGGTCCCAACATAGCTGGACTATTCTAGTCGGCAGCAGGTGGAGGCGGAAAAGCGGAGCTGGGTAGTAGAGGACTCAGTCTGGAGGCCCATCTTTGACCCCAGTTTTCTCTCCTCAGCAAAATGGACGTAAGGATTTGCCTTCTCTCCTGCACCGGAAAATGGGAAAGATGGAAAGATGGCGATTTTGGAGGAGCTTCGTGACTAGTCAAGTGTACTGCAGGGGCTGCAGGGCCCTGGATTCTTAAGTCCTCCCACAGTTGTAGAGGTTGTTGCTAAGGGGCGGCCATGATTAAATGATGACCAGGCAGATCTGAAGTGAAGGTGGACCGTGGACCTCCCACAGCAGAGGGCCGGGGAGGAGGCTTCACTTGGCCTATCTCACTTAATTCTCACGTTAGCATGTGGACAAGGTGCTTTTCTTATGCCCCTCTGGAGGCAAGGAAACAAGTCCAGCAAGGCCGAATGGCTAGCTCAAGGGCATGGGAGAGTCAGGGTTTGAACCAGGATTTCCTGTGTGATCTCAGTGAAGCTACTTCAGAGCTCAGAGCCTCAGTCCTTCTCTGCAAAATATATATACTGGGACCAGCAGTTAGCGTAATGGCTATGTTGCTGGACTCCCATGTAGTTGACCGCGGTTCGAGTCCCGGACCCTGTGGCTTAAACTCACCCCGGGCGCATGTGCGTGCGTGCCCAAGATCCCGAGAGGAGAGTGGAGGAGAAGGGATTGCAGCGTGGCCATCCCCCCTGGGGGGTGATTTCTCACTTTCTGTCTCTATGTCTCTCTCTGTCTTTCTGGCAAGTGCACGCGCCCTATAGCAAAAACCTCTAAAAATATATATATATAGATATAGATAGATAGATAGATAGATAGATAGATAGATAGATAGATGGATGTAGCTGTGCGGGATGATCTGCAAAACCCTTTCAGGCCTGAGAATCCTAGACCGCCATTCTTTTTTCTCTTTTAAATGCCAGAGGGCATGTGCACTTAGCCCAGACGGATGGTGGGGCCGCAGGGGATGGGGGAGAAAGCACCCCAGTGGTCAGGCAGCTGTCCCTTCCCTTCCACTTCTGCTTCCCATCAGAATTTTGGGCACACGTGTACATTTTTCAAGCCACCAGGGCCAGGATTCAAACAGCAATCAGACATGTGGGATCTTATTCCCTTAACTACGAGGCTATAGGGCTGGGCCTCTGGACCACCATTCTTAAGGATTTTGTTTCATTTTGTTTTTCTATAATAGAACACATGGGGAACAAGAGAGAGAGGGAGAGAAAGGGAGAGAGAAAAGTACCTCTCCGTGCCGCCGCACCCCAAGTCTGCTCACACCGTGAGCCCCTTCCTCCAGTCCTCCTGTGAGGACCCTGGGCACGTGGGCACACGCACTCAGCATGCCTTCAGACTGACCTAGCCAGGGACTTGAACCACAATCGGCATGTGACTTCCAACTCCACAGTCTGATAAGCTACTGACTGTGCCACAGAGGCAGGGCCTGGAGCCCCAGTCCTGACTGTCCCCCTGACAGTATAACAAGTCCAGATCCGTATTCCAGGGTGGACACCCCTCCCAACATCTGTGGGGTAGACAAGCTGATGGCTGGGTCATCCAGCACATGCACACTCCTGTGCAGGCCCTCACTGGCTGCCTCTTCCAGGGTCACAACACAGACCCGGCCAGTGGGGCCCCTGCTGTGTCAGAGAAGCTGGTCAGGTAAGAGGCTCCAGGCCAGGGAGTAGGCCAGATGGACACGGCTTCTCCCAACAGAGGAAATACTCTCCTGGCACCCGGCCTCCTGGGCTGTGAGCAAACCAAGAAGGGCCTCAGCGTGGCCAGCTGACAGGGAGTTTCTGTCTCTATGTCTCTCTCTGTCTTTCTGGCAAGTGCACGCGCCCTATAGCAAAAACCTCTAAAAATATATATATATAGATATAGATAGATAGATAGATAGATAGATAGATAGATAGATAGATAGATGGATGTAGCTGTGCGGGATGATCTGCAAAACCCTTTCAGGCCTGAGAATCCTAGACCGCCATTCTTTTTTCTCTTTTAAATGCCAGAGGGCATGTGCACTTAGCCCAGACGGATGGTGGGGCCGCAGGGGATGGGGGAGAAAGCACCCCAGTGGTCAGGCAGCTGTCCCTTCCCTTCCACTTCTGCTTCCCATCAGAATTTTGGGCACACGTGTACATTTTTCAAGCCACCAGGGCCAGGATTCAAACAGCAATCAGACATGTGGGATCTTATTCCCTTAACTACGAGGCTATAGGGCTGGGCCTCTGGACCACCATTCTTAAGGATTTTGTTTCATTTTGTTTTTCTATAATAGAACACATGGGGAACAAGAGACAGAGGGAAGAAAGGGAGAGAGAAAAGTACCTCTCCGTGCCGCCCCATCCCAAGTCTGCTCACACCGTGAGCCCCTTCCTCCAGCCCTCCTGTGAGGACCCTGGGCACGTGGGCACACACACTCAGCATGCCTTCAGACTGACCTAGCCAGGGACTTGAACCACAATCGGCATGTGACTTCCAACTCCACAGTCTGATAAGCTACCGACTGTGCCACAGAGGCAGGGCCTGGAGCCCCAGTCCTGACTGTCCACCTGACAGTATAACAAGTCCAGATCCGTATTCCAGGGTGGACACCCCTCCCAACATCTGTGGGGTAGACAAGCTGATGGCTGGGTCATCCAGCACATGCACACTCCTGTGCAGGCCCTCACTGGCTGCCTCTTCCAGGGTCACAACACAGACCCGGCCAGTGGGGCCCCTGCTGTGTCAGAGAAGCTGGTCAGGTAAGAGGCTCCAGGCCAGGGAGTAGGCCAGATGGACACGGCTTCTCCCAACAGAGGAAATACTCTCCTGGCACCCGGCCTCCTGGGCTGTGAGCAAACCAAGAAGGGCCTCAGCGTGGCCAGCTGACAGGGAGCAGTGGGAGCTGCCAGCCCACGCCCACTTCCTCCGATCAGCCCTTTCTCCTCGCAGTCTCCCTGGGGTGCTGCTCTGCCCCTCTCGCAGGGTCCCACAGAAAGGAAGCCGCCAGGGGGGGGGGGGGGGGGGGGCAGGTGCAGGCTTGCTCCCAGCCCAGCCTGAGAGGCCGAAGGCTTGACTCTGTGGGTGTTGCTGGGGATGCTCCAAAACCGGAATGGCTTCAGAGCCTCCCGAAAGATTTCCTGTCTCACCTTCACCCCCGCCGCCTGCTCTTCCCAGAATATGAGAGGCACGTCTTCCGGAAAGCTCTTGCTGACAAGGGAGATTACCTTCCGAGCTGTCATAAACATACCAGGAGGGAGAGTCATGCAGTTAGAGGAAGGGAACTTGGCCTTGAGCTAATACTCTTGGCACAACCTTCAGTGGAGGCCTCAGCAACTCTTTGCCTCAGTTTCCCTCCCCAGGGTGAAAATGAGGCCCAATCAGATTTGTGACAGCTTGACTGTGGGAGTAGCTCAGAAACTTCAACATGCATAACCGGGTACAATACGACCCAGGGTCAGGCAGATTTGGGTTGTGATAGGATAAAAAATGTTTCAACCAGGACCAGCAGGTGGCATAGTGGTTAAAGCGCTGGATTCCCGCATGGTCAAACATGGTTTGAGTCCCAGACCTGGTGGCTTGCTTTCTCACTTTCTCTCTCCCTCTCCCTCTGGTAAATTAAAAAATAATAACAAATAAAGTTAATAAAAATAATTCTTTCAAAAAATACTTTTCTATTTGTCTATGCTTGTCTGTTGCTGATCTCATGACCTGTGAGCATCTGGCCAGAGTCCCTGGGATTCAGAAAAGGGAGGAGTTACCATTTTACCTGACCTGATCCAATTTAGAGAAGTTGCTTTTTTTTTTTTCTTTTTTTTTTTTAATTTCTACAGAGCCACCTGTTCCCTGCAACAGCTGGGAAATGAATACTTTTGGAAAGATGCTGAGCCCTGTGGGTCCCCTGGAAGCCCAGTTAATTTCTACAGAGCCACCTGTTCCCTGCAACAGCTGGGAAATGAATACTATGTGAAAGATGCTGAGCCCTGTGGGTCCCCTGGAAGCCCAGTCACCAAGTGCCAAGGAAACAGGTTCGTCAGTTACAGCAGAGTTAGGCTTTCTTACCAATTCCCTTCTTCCTTATACATGACGTATTAATAGAATCTTCTCTCCAAAGACTAAGGAAAATAATAAATAAAACAGAAGCCCTAGAATATTTTCCAGAACCCTCCCAATCCCATCTTCTTACTTCCAGACAATCCGTATTAGTAGGCAGAACCCACGGATTTCAAGGTGCCATTTATCTGAGAGAGCATCTCTGTGGGCATGAGGACAGCTGGAGTCCGACAAATGTGGCAGACATAGAGGGCCCTAAGTGAGTCACGTGGCCTGTCTTTGCTCCAGTTTTCTCTACCTGTGAAAGGGAGTAGAGCCTTCTTAACTCTTTGAGATGATTGAGAAGCACGTGAAATACCAGGGCAAGCATTTGAGTAAAAACGATAAAACCCTCTGGAAGATTTCAGGGATATTTAATAACTGCTTCCACTTGATAATTGAGGGAGAGAAAGTTATGTTTTGTGCCCACTGGTCATTATATGGTTTTGGTAAGTCGGTCAGTTAATTTTCCTTTACTAGGCACCATCTATAGGGCCCAGGGGACTTCACAGGCCAAACTCTGTCACCATAAGGGCATCTCCATGCAATTACACTTTCCCTTCGGGTGTGGTCTTCAGATGGGGCAGCTGGCTTTGAGTGGTTTTCCAGGCTAGTGGTGGTTCCATGCCGACCCATCCCTCTCCTCTGAAGTGGTCTCCTTGGAAGCCACAGTCACTTTTGGGCAGGAGAGGTTGGTGGGGAGTTGGGGCAGGAACAGAGCTGACAGGCTCACAGGAACCTGTGGCCTCGGGCGCAGCTGGACCATAATCCTGTGAGCAGAGCAGCCCTTCCCCGGGTTAAAACCAGCAGGTCTTCGGACATACTTAACCACCACCTAGGCCCTTAGGTAACATCACCTGCCCCCCCAGGCATGAGCCTCAGCTTTTTAAAATTGGTTTAATATGTTTGGTTCTGTTTTACAGATTTTTAGCATCTTTGTCTATAAATATGTTTTAGGGAGCTTTTTCTTTTTCGGTTCTAAAATTTTGCACCCCCAGGGGGAATGGCCATACCGCAGTCCCTTCTCCTCCATCCTCCACTCACGATTTTGGATATGTACACATACACTCACCATATTCTTTCAG
>NW_006159858.1:4212799-4221339 GCF_000334495.1 Tupaia belangeri chinensis
ATGGGTCTCCTTGGAAGCCACAGTCACTTTTGGGCAGGAGAGGTTGGTGGGGAGTTGGGGCAGGAACAGAGCTGACAGGCTCACAGGAACCTGTGGCCTCGGGCGCAGCTGGACCATAATCCCGTGAGCAGAGCAGCCCTTCCCCGGGTTAAAACCAGCAGGTCTTCGGACATACTTAACCACCACCTAGGCCCTTAGGTAACATCACCTGCCCCCCCAGGCATGAGCCTCAGCTTTTTAAAATTGGTTTAATATGTTTGGTTCTGTTTTACAGATTTTTAGCATCTTTGTCTATAAATATGTTTTAGGGAGCTTTTTCTTTTTCGGTTCTAAAATTTTGCACCCCCAGGGGGAATGGCCATACCGCAGTCCCTTCTCCTCCATCCTCCACTCAAGATTTTGGATATGTACACATACACTCAGCATATTCTTCAAGCCACTGGGTCCAGGACTTAAAAAGCACAGGAAGACACCTTAACTGCCATGCCCATCAGCAGGCCCCACATTAGCAGTTTTTATTTTATTATTTTATTTTTTTTTCCCCTAGGGCATGTATGCTTGCCAGAAAGAGACAGAGACAGAGAAAGCAATCACCCCCAGGGGGAATGGCCATGCCTCAATTCCTTCTGCATTCTGCTCTTGGAATTTTAGGCATACCTGCACAAGCCCAGTATGATTTTCCAGCTTTTGGGTCCAGGGCTTGAACCATGGTCGGCCATGTGGGAGTCCGGGACCTTAACCATCACTGGCCCCTCAAATAAGTATTTAAAAATCACTAATGGGAGCCAGTAGGTGGCATAGTGGTTAAGGCACTAGACTCTCATAATGGCCAACCACAGTTTGAGCCCTGGACCCAGCATGCATGCATGCCCAGGATACTGAGAGAGGAGAATGAAGGAGAAGGGATTGGGGCATGGCCATCCTCCCTGGGAGGTGATTTCTCACTTTCCCTCTCTCCTTTACTCTCTCTGGAGAGCACCCACACCCTACGACAAAAACCTAAAGAAAAAAAATACTCATTTGACAAATAAATTGATACATTAAACTGATATTGATGAGGAGCCTGCTGTGCAGCAGGCATTACTGTAAGCTTTGGAGGACATTGTATCGAAAACACAGACCCAAATTCTCAGATCAGGGAGCAGTAAACAAGAACATACGCAGTGTCAGGAAGGATCGTGCTGCAAAGATAAGACAAGGTAAAGAAGAGCGAAATGGTGGGTACTAATTCAGAGAAACGTGAGGGAAACTCTGATCGCACTGAGGGGAGGCCCACATGATGTGAGGAAGGAAGCTGCAGATGTAGCTGGGAAGTATTCCAGGCAGAGGGGATGACGATGGCCAGAGCCAAGGCCCTGAGGCAGGAACGTGCTTGGTGTTAGGAGCGGCAAGGAGGCCACCGGCTGGATGAAAGAAAAGGGGAAAGAGAAAAGAGGACATTAGAACCACTGTTGGGGGCCACAACCAGGCCATGGAGTTATACACCGAGTGCAGTGGGAAGACGTGAGAGGGTTTGGAGCAGCATGGAATTGATGACTACACGGTGGATAATAAACTGCAGCGGCTAAAGTGGAAGCCAGGAGCTCACGGCAGTCTAGTAGAGAAGCAGTAAGAGGACACACTTTGAAGGCAGAACCGAGGGATTTGCCAATAGATGGGAATGAATGAATCAAACTTCTTTCTCGAAGTCTCTCAAATCAGCTAGTCTTCTTTGAGCTGAGAGAAATTTCTTTTTCTTTTCCTTTTTTTAAGAGAGATTTTGCTATAGGGTGTGTGTGTGCTCACCAGAGACACAGAGAGAGATAGAGAGAAAGTGAGAACTCACCCACCCAGGTGGGAAGGCCTTGTTGCAATCCATTCTCCTCCATTCTTCTGTCAGGATTTTGGGTACACATGCACATGCAGCCTGTGTGAGTTTCAAGCCACTGGGTCTGTGACTTGAACTGTAGTTGACCATGTAAGGAGTTCAGCACTTTTTTATTTTTATTTATTTTTTTTTTGAGAGGTTTTCACTTTAGAGTGTGCACTTGCCAGAAAGAGAAAGCAAGAAATCACCCCCTCAGGAGGGATGGCCACGCTGCAATCCCTTCTCCTCCATTCTCCTCTTGGGTTCATGGGCATGCACGCATACATGCCCAGTGTGAGTTTAAGCCACTGGGTCCAAGACTCGAACCATGGTCAACTACATGGGAGTCCAGCCACATATCCATTAGGCCAACTGCTGGTCCCAGGAGTTCAGCACCTTAACCACTATGACACCTGCTAGCCCCAAGAGAAATTTCTGTGGGGCCTTTTATTTATACATTCGCTTTGGTTAGTTTTACTCATTTCTTCAGTCATGGGCTGTTAGATCTATTATGGCAATAAGCTTCATTCTACACCCAACTCAAATTACCCTGACCTTGTTTCTCAGAGGCCAAGCCAAGGAGGTTAGGACCATGTGAAATCACTTGCTAGAAATTCCATTACTGGAGCCAGATGTTGGTACACCAGTACCACAGCTGGACCCACATGGGATGGCCCCAAGTTCATGTCCCTGTGCCTCCCTGTGCTGGTGCTCATGATCCTGGCTGGCTCAAGCTGGGGTTGGGTCATGGCATGGGGACCCTATTACAGGTTTCTCTCTCTCTCAAAGGAAATGAATAAACAAACAAAAACAAAAAAGAAATTCCATTACTGAGTTGCCTATTCTGTATGCTACCTTAAGACGAGCAGGCCTAGAAATAAATGCTTAACTTCTCTACAGAAACATATTGCTAAACTTGAAGACAACAATGAAAAATATCCATGGGAATTGTGGGAAAAGGCTGTGTGATTTTCCGAGGAAAACATTTCTTGTTTTGGGTTTTTTTAATAAATTTTTTTTCAATTTGCCAGAAAGTGCATGTGTTCACCAGAGAGAAAGAGACAGAGAGAAAGTGAGAAAGCATACCCACAAGCAATGGGCACACCACAATCCATTCTCCCCCATCTCTCCTCCTTCCAGTATTTTGGAAGCACGCACACATGTGCCTCGTGTGCTTTTCAAGCTTTAGGGTCCAGGACCCGAATCCCACTATCAGCAATGTGGGATCCAGCTGCCTTAACCACCACACCATCGGCAGGCCCAACAGTTGTTTTAATAAAAACATTCTAAAAGTGTAGACGTGTAGAGGGAGAAATCCAGAAGATGTCAGCATCTAGGCAAAACAAGCAAAAGCAAAACATAAACAGCTTCACATTTTGATTACTAACGTCCCTGCAAATTATCCTTTTTGTCATCACCACCCACAGCGTAGTGACAGACACACTGCATGCCTGAGGTCACACTCCAGGCTCAGGCCTATTCTGCCTCTCTTCATTTTCCTAAATCAGACACTACTGAGGCAAGACGAATCTACAGGAAACGTGGTGAGGATAAAAACAATTTACAAGCAGCACAGATATTCCATCTGTTGGGTTTAATACAACACGCTTCACCTTGCACCTTATATGAGGTGTACTTGGATCAGAATATCAGGGACTATAAAAGATCATATTTTCCCTAGAATCATAGAACGACACATACAGGATTGTTGAGAGGATCTGGTCTAGAGTTAAGATATTTAACCACTGGCATGTTGGGTCAGAAGGCAGCTGTGTAGACTAGCTAAGCATCAGCCCTGACCTCGTCCAGTTCCTCGAATACCAAAGAGCGGGTGCCCAGACAGGTGCAATGCTCTAACCAGACTCACACCAGTAGCTAACATGTGAGTCTGTCCGAAACCCTTACTCCTGCTCTAGCGCTTTCCCCACCATAATAGTCTGTCCTATTGGGGCCAGCAGTTAGCATAATGGCTATGTCGCTGAACTCCCACGTAGCCAACCGCGGTTTGAGTCCCGGACCTGATGGCTTAAACTCACACCAGGCGCATGTGCATATGTGCCCAAGATCCCAAGAGGAGAATGGAGGAGAAGGGATTGTGACGTGGTCATTCCCCCCTGGGCGGGGGGGTGATTTCTCGCTTTCTCTCTATCTCTCTCTGTCTTTCTGGTGAGTGCACACACCCTATAGCAAAAACTCTCAAAATAAATAAATAAATAAATAAATAAATAAATAAATAATAGTCTGTCCTATTTCAATATTAAAAATCACATAAAAATACCAAGTAATGAATTACCATGGTCTCAGAACCACTTTAATTTACATACTTAAACTTCCAGGAGTGGGGCTGACTTCAGGTGCAGTTCGAAAGAACCAGTTTCTCTCTCCTCATCCCTCTCTTTCTTTTGAAAATTTTGCACGTGCACTCTCCAGAGAGAAAGGAAAAGGGAGAAAGCACCCCCTACATGGGGCGTGGTCCTGCTGCAATCCCTTTTCCTTCGTTTCTCCCTCCTGTCAGGATTTTGGGCATGTATGTACATACACCTCACGTGTTTTTATTTAAGTCTCCTGGTCTGAGACTCCAACTGCATGATAGGCAATATGGGATCTAGCTCCCTTAACCACCAGGCCATGGGCTGACATTCTTTTTCTTTCTCTCTTTTTTTAAAAGAATTATTGTATGTAACATTATTTACTTATTTAAATTTAATCAGAGAGGGAGCGAGATAGAGAGAAAGTGAGGTGAGAAAGTGAGCCGCCAGGTTCGTGACTTGAACCACAGTTGGCCGTGTGGGAGTCCAGCACCCTTAACCACCATGCCACCTGCCGGTCCCTCTTTTTTTTCTTTTCTAAGTTTAATTATTTATTCCATGAATGAAAGAGACAGAAAGGGATACTCACCCCTCACAGGGCCCTGATGCTGTGAACTGCCCTCAGCCTCAGCCAGCCCATATCACAGGCACACGCATGTCCAGCATACTCAGGGAGGTCTCTGGACTCGAACTATGAACCTTCCTTTGTGGGTCTGCCTTGCAGTGAATTGCATCCCACAGCTATGCCACTGTTCAACCCCTCTCCATTGCCTATCGGTTTCTGTGAGATTGGCTTCCCTCTCATAGACATTCCCCTCCTGGTGACAAGGTGGCTATAAAGCCTCTAGGCCCAACATCCTTTTAGGTCAAGACCAACAAGAAAGAATTGTTTCTTTTCTCTTTCTTTCTCCTCCCTCTGGCTGGGACATATGGATGGATGAACTGACAGACTGATGACCTGATCATGTGCTCGTTCTCTCCCACCTCCAAACCTGGGTTGAAAGGGAAGGACTGGTTTCCCCAAAGGAAACCTGGGTACTGTCACCGAAGTGGGGTCAACAGATGGATGATGGAGAACCTACAGCCAGAAACGTTACAAGTGACTGTGAGAAGTGTTACAAAATGCGGAGGACTGACTGCAGAGAGAATACGGAGGACACTACAGAGGGAAGCATTTGGCAGACCAGGAAAAAGCAGCAGGACCCCTTTAAGACTGTTTACCCTATAATGTGGGCCTATGGCATTCACAAGCCCTAAATCCACTGGGAAAACTGGGTATTACAAAGTATATTACAAAGAGTGCAGGTGTCAGGGGGGGACAGAAAGAGCATGTGTGGAAAGTAGTGATCAGATTGTAATAGCTGGGCTTTGAATCAAATTTTGGAAAACAAGGGGGGAAGCAGACGAATGATAAGAGGACAGCTGTGGTGTGAATGAGTTGCCCCCAGATTCACACGTTGAAATCCTTACGCCTGAGGTAACGGTACTAGGACGTAGGGCCTTTGGGTGGTGATTAGGTCCTGAGGGCTCTGCCTTTCACCATGTGAGGACACAGCCCTCTAGAACCGGTCGGTGGTGTGGTGGTTGAAGCATCTGGATCCCACATGGCTGACTATAAGGTTCGAGTCCCAGACCCAGACCTGGAACACTAGGCCCATGTGTGTGCATGCCCAAAGTCTGGAGAGGAGAATGGAGGAGAAGGAATTGCAGCATGGCCATCTCCCCCGGGGTGGTGGTGGTGGTTTCCTACTTTCCCTCTCTCCTCCTGTCTCTCTGGTGAGTGCACACACTATACAGGGGAAAAAAAAAAAAGAAATGTTGTCCATGAGCCAGAAAATAAACCTCCATCAGATGCTGAATCTGCCTTGGTCTCGGACTCCAGAACCCTGAGAAATATGAATAGGTTTCTGTTGCTGTCTTGTTTTAGAGAGGTTTTTGCTATAGGGCATATGCGTTCACCAGGGAGACAGAGAGAGATAGGGAGACAGAACGCAAGAAATCCCCCCAGGGAGGATGGCCATGCTGCAATCCCTTCTCCTCCATTCTCCTCTCAGGATTTTGGGCATGCATGCACAACTGCCCAGCATGAGTTTTACGCCGCCAGGTCTGGGACTCAAACTGCCCTCAACTACAGGGGAGTCCAGCAACGTAACTATTATGCCATCTGCTGGCTCAGATTTCTGTTGTTTATAAGCTGCCCAGTTGATGGCATTTTGTTACAGCAGCCTGAACAGATTAAAACAGAGAGAGAGAGCAGCCCAGAATCCACGCTGGCAACTCCTGCACGTGAGAGATGCAGAGCCTCTGCCCCGTCTCGTGCCTGCCGGCCTTAGCGAATAAGGACTGAATGCCTACTTGCACTGCACACCGCAGTGGACCCTGGGGCTAAGAGGGGCTAGGATATAGTCCCTCCCTCAAAGAACTTGGAGCCTAGTGACATCCAGAACAAAATGGCTGAAAGATTGCTACCAGAGAGCACAGAGTGCCCAGGGAAACCTGACCAAATCCTGGAGATGAGGCGAAGCAAATCTCAGCTGAGCTAAGGGAGGAGACATGGTTATCCCGCAAAGTGGAACAAGGGGTGGCTCTGGTTGAGGGAAGATTATGTGCAAAGACCCAGTGGAATGGAAGAGCTGGTCAAGTTGGTGGAAGGTCTTGAAGCCAGGTGGGAGAGTATAAACTTGATGAGACAGGACCCAGCAGGTGGCGTGGTGGTTAAGGCGCTAGACACTCCCACATGGGCAATGCGGTTTGAGTCCCAGACCTGGTGGTTTGCGCTCTCTCTCTCTCTCTCTCTCTCTTGTGTGTGTGTGTGTCTGGTCGAATTAAAATAAAATGATGAATAAAGAAAAGAAAAGAAAATTAAATAATAAAACGTTTTTAAAAAATGAGTCTTGATGGAAGAGAGCATAGGAACCCACACAGGGTCAGACTTCCTGAAAACGGTGCAGAAGCGAAACTGTTGCACCAAGGAGGAATTGGATAGTTGTTGTGTTATGAGCTTGCCAACTGGGAGGTGAAAATTCTGACCTCAGGTATAAAATCCTAATGGAATGACCCTTAAGGAAGAAAAACAGGCAGCTCAGCAATGCACGCAAGAGATGGTAGCGTTTAGGGGCTGGGATGGGTAAAGTGAAGATGAAAGCCCAAATGGGCTGGGAGTGGACCGGACTGTGGAAAGCAATGACTGAATGTTAGTTCTTTCCACAGGAGTAGGGATAATAGAAGCCAGACTGTTTTAGCAAAAAACTAGGCAGCCAGATGATGCCAGACTTGACAGGGGATAGAGACTTTGTATATGCTGGTGGGAATCTGGGCTGGTGCAGCAGTTCCGAGGAGGGATCTGCTGTATTTGTAAAATTAAGTATAAGTAGATGTTACAGTATAGCAATTCCACTCCTGGGTGTGAACCCAGATACATTGTCCAATCTATGACAACTGCCAGTTGCAGTTTTACTCTTGGCAATGGGAAATTGGAAGCAATCTGGGGTCTATCGGGGGAGAGTGAGTGAGCGTGGTAGACACACTGGGATGTAGCAGTTAGAAGCAACACATTAAATGTATCATAACAGCTTGGGTGAATCTTGAAAACCTGGTGCTAAGCAAAATTAAAATAAAATAAAATAAAATAAAATTGAGATGTCCTAACACCATTTATACATATTAAAAATATAAGCACTTAGGCCAGCAGGCAGGGTGGTGCTTGAGGTGCTGGACACCTATATGGTCAACCGTGGTTCAAGTCCAGGACCTGATGGCTCACTTTCTCCCTTTCCCTCTCTTTCTTTCTCTCTCTCTCTCTCTCTCTCTCTGTGTCATTCTCTGGTGAGCACATGTATCCTATAGCAATTTTTTAAAATAATAATAAATAAGAGCCAGCAGGTGGCATGGTGGTTAAGGGCGCTGGGCTCCAACAAACTGGGCTAGACTCTCCCAAACTGCTGGCCGCCGTTTGAGTCTCAGACCTGGAGGCTGGCTTTCTCACTTTCCCCCCCTCTCTCTCTGTCTCTCTCTGGTCAAGTGAAAATAAATAAATGAATAAATAAATAATTCTTAAAAATTATTTTTTTCCATTGTTCAAATAATAATGAAATTAAATATTTTTTTAATATATAGGCACTTACAATCCAACTTGCAAGTTGCCTGGACACCTGCCTCCCTCCCCCCGCACTCTTGCTTTCCTTTCCTAGCGTTTACCCCCTACTCACATGCTGGTAACTTTCTTATTTTTATGCTTATAGATTATTGTCTTTCATCTCACTATAGTAGATATTCCATGAGGGCAGGGTTACTTTCGGTTTTATTCAATTTTATCCCCAAATACCTGGCACAAAGCAGGGACTCAGCCATACACACACACACACACACACACACACACACACATA
>NW_006159858.1:4221420-4237213 GCF_000334495.1 Tupaia belangeri chinensis
TTTTTTTTTCAAAAATAAAACCAAAAACACTACTTGTTGAAGGACCAGCAGGTGGCATAGTGGTTCGGGTGCTGGACTTCCACATGGCTGGTGGTAGTTCGATTCCCAGGACTGGAGGCTTGCTTTCTCACTTTTTCTCGCTCTTTGGTGAGCACAGGTGTGCTATAGTAAATTGAAAAATAATAATAAGTAAATAAAATAAATAATTCTTTAAAAAAAAAAAACTTGTTGAATAAATCGATGACCAAGACAAAAATACACATTTGGTAAGAACGCATATCGACCAAAAGATGTACTTTCAGACATGAAAAAAGGGAGAAGGGCATAGAAAATTTAGAAACTTAAAAAAAAAAAAAAAAAAAACAAAAAAGAAAAAAAAGGGGGTTATAGGGTAGAAGTGAAAATGCAAAGAAAAGCAGTAACCAAGCAGGGAAGATGGCATGAGGGCTACCCTCAGGCAGGTGTGAGGGTGAGCTGGAGGTGAGGGGCCATCCTGTGCAGAACATTCTGGGTTTCTGAGTCCCATTCCCCCCCACCTCCCAGAGGCTGGCTGGGCCTGAATCAGTCATGCCGGACTTTTCTAAGATAGCAGGTCTTGAAAACATAAACCCAGTGATGGCTTGGGTCCTTTTCCTGGGAGACCAGAAGTTTGCAGGATGCCAGATGAAAGGCCCTCCCCGAGTGGCTCTCAGGAAAGACGTTAATTGAATGAGCCTGCTCTGGGAGCACTCAGGCCCCATGGACAACTGGCCAATTTGGGAATTTGGGACTCTCAACTAGCTCACACACATAAGCAGGTTTAACACAAAACAGACTGTGTTCATGCTGGGAGGTGCCTTACAAGTCCTGCATCTCCCCATCAGTGGCAGGAAAAACATCTGTAGCATTTTGGGGAAAAAAAAAAAAAAAAAAAAACACCACGAATTCTCAAGCCTGATCCCAATAAAGATTTGGATTCAAGAGCACTTAGGGAACCCAAGAATTTGTTTTGCTTTTTAACCCCCTGTTAATTGTGGCCCAATCTGGACCAGATCCCATTGCCCCAACTGAGCTATGGAAATACCTATCAGTCTGTCCCTCATAGTCAACCTGACTCTCCTCAGGAAGAAATTCCCTGCTTACCTCCCTCCCCACTTGGAATGCTGGAGGGGGCTTCAGGAGCCCACGCAGGGAGAACTCTGGATGCAGATGGGCAGATAATGTGCCCAAACACCGCCCCCCTCCAGTATCAGCATTCCAGGCCCACCCACCTGGGCCTAGGTCACCAGGAGACCTCATGCACAAACACAGGCTCTAACCTGTCCTGGGCCGGTAGCTGGCGTTTCCCAAGCAGACCTCAGCCTGCTGTGAACAAAGCCGATTGTTCTCCCAGGAATGTACTGCAGGGAGAGACGTCTGTCCATCCTTCCTCTCCCTCTCTCCCTATCCCTCCTGTCTCTGTTCCCACCTTTAATCCTCCAGAGGGAAGGTATTCTAAATACGACTGCCCTCGGCTTCTCTATCCTCTCCAGCTGGAAACTCACACCCTCGTGCCTGCAGTAGTTTTGTACGAATCTCTCCGTCCTGGTGAACACTCTCAGCAGAGACACGTTTTCCCACCTCGGAGACTCAGGTGCGGGTGGAGGAGGGGATTTTTAAAAATACACATCTGGAGTCCCCGACCGTCCTGTGGGAATTGTCCTATTATTTAAAGGATGGATTGTGTCTGTCCCTGCCCCCACCTGATGAAGCAGTAATTGTAATAAGAGAATCTGGCTAAACAAGTTTCCGATGATTCCAACATTATCTTGTGGACAAAGAACTCTTTGAATATGGTTTCTGCGTTTGGCCTCTTGTGATGGAGGGGAAAGTTGTGTTTTCTCTCCATCACAAGGATTCTCTTTGCGAGCAGCGTCCAACCGCCATTCATGGAAGAGGCAGCCTTTGGTCCCATGGGGGTAGGGGAGGCCACGTGGCCGGAGGTGATGGCCAGGCCATTTCCTGCTAATTAACACATGGATATTGATGATATTTCTCTCTGGGAAGCTGCAGCAGATAAGGCCATTGGTCCCCTTCAGGTCACCAGTCATCCGTAAGCAAAAGGCCCCTTTCTAGAAGAGCCCATAATCCAAACACGCTTGGGGTGGTGATTGATCGAAAGCTCCCATTTTAAAGGGATTCCAAATCTAAACAGAATGTGTCTGGTTACTGACAAAATTAAATTACCCTCTGCTGGAGGAACTTCCTCTTCTAGTGAAAACAAAGTTACAGTTACAGATAAAATAGAAACTTGGGCGTAAATTCTCAGAGGCTCCAAGAGCAGGCAAATGTGGTTGTTAAATTTATGAGCTTAATTCTATTATGTGGTTGTCCTACTTTGATATATTTCATAAGTGAGAAAGGACAGAAAACATTTTGGGTAGTACTTGAAGGGTCAAAAGTCCAGCAGACTGTGATTGAAAGCACTGAGAGGCTCGGGTTTTATTTAACTCTCTTTTCTGGGCTCTGGGAAATTGCTCTTCTCCTCCACCTCCCCCAAAAATATAACCACATTGCCCAGGAAGGACAAGGTAAAAAACCGTCCCTGGTCTGTGCTATCGTCTCTTTCTCGAGGAAACACTGCATTTCCCACTCTGTCTCCATGGACATGTCTCCTCGGGTGTCCTCCTCACCTTTGAGCAGGAGGCCAGTGTACGGAAAACATTGTAGCTTTCAAATCTGCCAACCAGAGAACCATTCCAGTTGCTTTATTTATTCAGCAGGTCTTTGTTGGGATTCTGTTTCAAACTGTCATAATTCTAGGCTCTAAAAGAACACATGGGACCTTCAAAAAGTTCATGGCCCAGCCTCAGTGGCACAGGTGGAAACATGGCGACCTACAGCGCTGACAGCCACATGGCTCACCCTGGGTTCAAGCTGGAACACACCAGAAACCCAAGATCTTGAGGAGCCGGAGAGCTTGGGGGAGGCCCTGTTGAGGATACCTATCTCCCTCTCTCTTTTGTGCATGAGTGCACTTTCTAACATGAATTAAATAAACTTTTTTAAAATAATTATTAAATTTTATTCATTCATTCATTTATTTTTAATTTGACAGAGAGACAGAGAGAGAGAGAGACCGAGCAAAAGAGGAGAAGTGAGGAAGCAAGCCACCAGGTCTGGGACTCAAGCCACCATGTCTGGGACTCAAACCGTGGTCAGCCATGTGGGAGTGTCCGACGCCTTAACCACCACATCACTTGCTGGTCCTGAATTAAAGAAACTTTAAAAAGCTCGTGAGTGGGGCTGGTAGGTGGCACAGTGGCTAAGGGCTCTGAACTCCTACATGTCCAACCGTAGTTCAAATCCCAGACCTGGCAGCTTGCTTTCTCACTTTCCCTCTCTCTCTCTCTTGCTCTGTCCCTCTAAATGAATAAATAAAGTTAAAGAAAATAATTCTTTTTTTACAATTATTTTAACTTTTTTTAGAATTATTTCCTTTAACTTTGTTTATTTAATGTATGTTTAATTTGATCAGAGAGGGACAGAGTGAGAGCGAGAGCGAGAGAGAGAGCGAGAGAGCGAGAGAGCAAGAGAGGGAAAGTGAGAAAGCAAGCCTCCAGGTCTGGGACTAGAGCTGTGGCCAGTCATGTGGGAGTCCTGTGTTCTTAACCACTACGCCACCTGCTGGTCCCAAGAAAATAATTCTTTAAAAAATAAAAGTTCATGGGAAATGTATACTATGAAAAGATCTACACATAGATTTCAAAAAATTTTTACACCCAAATCAACTCATCCTTTAATTCCATTTTTCCATGAACTTAAAAAATATTTTTTAAAAAAGAATTACTTTATTTAATTTTATTCACTTATTTATGTATTTTAATTTGACTAGAGACAGTTAGAGCAAGAGAGAGAGAGAGAAGGAAAGTGGGAAAGCAAGCCGCCAGATTCGGGACTCGAACTGCAGCCTGTCACGTGTGAGTCCAGCTCCCTTAACCACCATGTGGGTGCATATACTCACCAGAGAGAGACAGACAGAAAGAGAGAGGGAGCAGGAAAAACTACCCGCCAATAGGACGTGATAATGCCACAATCCCTTCTCCTCCATTTCTCCATCCTGTTGGGATTTTGAGCACACATACACACGTGTCCAGCATGTTTTTCAAACCAGCAGGGCTGGGATTCGAATAGGGATCAGTCAAGTTGGACTCAGTTTCCTTAGTCACTAGGTTGTAGAGTCAGGCCCACAAAGCTTCTTTGAACTCCTCTCACATAGGAGTCATTAGGGAACTAATGTCTGTCCTGTGCTTCCCCTTTGCTATGCAGTTTCACCCCAGTTATTCAGATAGAGCCTAGTGAGCAGGAAAATGGCCCCTGGATTCAAAATGCTTGGAGTTGGGCGAGGGAGGTCAGATTGCAGAGAGGGAACCTCCAGAGAACGGGAGAAGCCCTCACTTCATCCAGGCCCCACTGCTGACAGACATCAAAAGTGCTGCCGCAGAGAAGAGAAATCAGTAAGACCCGGGCCTCCAGGTGCTCCCAACCAGAAAGTCTAGAATTTCCAATTCTGCTGCTTTGGTTTGTGAAGTGTTCAGCTGGAATGAGGTCTTCCTCTGAGACCCAAACTTCAACAATAATGCCCTCTCTTTCCTTTGAAGCCAGTGTCCGGATCTCTTCGCTGACAGAGAAGTCTTCTCTCCTGTATCCCCCGCACTGGTCTGAGTTACCTCCAGGGTCATGGGGCCAGCGAGCCCAGCTGGACGGGCCACAGCTCTGTTCTGAAGTGAGAAATATCACTCATGTGGTTTTCTGTTTGGGGAAGTTTGCATTTATTTTCTTTTTCTCTGGATGAGTGTGTAAGATGTCTGTGGAGTGGATTCTCAGGTGAGCGACTGAACAAATGTGAACATGTGTGTACCTGGTGCTCAGCAGGGTTGCATGATGGCAGAGCAATGGCGCCTCTGTCGCTGTCATCACACAGCAGAACACACCCTGAGCGGCCCAGCTGTTGGGCTGCTGATAGCAGAGAGCTGACCATGGCCGGGAAAGGCACCCCCAAGTCCCTCTGTCCTGCACAGCCTCCCAGTGATGTCAGCTGTAGGTTGATGGCCATGAGGCCATTGACCCATCACTGGGCTCGATCAGATACTCAACAGAGTGATCTGTCAAGGCCTTTGGTGTGCCCTGAGTTACCACCATGACCATTCACCAATGCCAATCATCCCCCAAGATACTCTAAGCCAGCCTACCTACGCCCCCTTTCCACCAGACTGCTATTCCTTAAACCCCTCCTAGGCAGGAAGGTAGCACCCTGAGTGTTGATGTGGCAATGGTTTGTTTTTGTTTTTTAGAGTTCTTTTTATTCCCACAGGCTAGTGCACTCACTGGAGAGAGATAGAGAGATGGAAAATCAACCCTCCCAGGGGGGTGGGATGGCCATGCTACAGTCCCTTCTCTTCCATTCTCTTGGGATTTTGAGCACACAAACACATGCCCCAGTGTGATTTTTAAGCTGCCAGGTCTGGGACTTGAACCATAGTTAGCGATGTTGGAATCCAGCTTTTTAACCACCATGCCACCTGCTGGCTCTGGCAATGGTTTTAAAATTCAATTCAAGCTGGCAGATGGTGTGGTGGTTAAAGGCACTGGATTCCCATATGGCCAACTGGGGTTTGAGTCCCAGACCTGGGGGCTTGCTTTCTCCCTTTCCCTTTCTCCCTCTCTCTGTCTCTCTCTGGTCAAATTAAAAAATAGTAATAACAAATGGAATTAAATAAATAAATGATTCTTTTAAGAAATATATCAAATTCAATTCAATGCAGAACAAATTTAGTAAGTATCTTCTATCTTCATTCATATCACATTTGTTAACGTATGTGCCCAGCACTGAACTAGCACAAAGAATTAGCTGACCTTTAACATTTTGTAAGGGAGAGTTTAGAATACTGCCAGCCATTCATTTTCTAATCTTCTTGAAAATTTACCAGATGCCCTCTTCGCATTTATTTGGCTTTCCTAAAGAAAAAAACCACAATGGATGACTAAAGTATTGGAAAAGCAGGGTACAAAAGAGGTGGGGGAAGTCAGACATCAGTTCAAATTATAGCTCTAGGCCAGGCCACAGAGGAGAACATGGGAGACCCAGGTTCGATTCCTGATATAACCTAGAGGCTGCTCGTGGTTGAATGTACCTGTCGTCTCAGCTGGGAGGCTGAAGCAGGAAGTTACAACACAGTGCAACTCTGTCAAAAAAAAAAAAAAAAAATTGCAGGTCTACTACTTACTATGACACATTTACTTAACTTCTCTGTGTTTCTTTTCTTATTTGTAATATGGTGAAAATAAACCCTTCCCTAAAGCAGTACTGTACTCTGAATATGAACAAACTAACAACATGCTCAAACTGCCAGTTCTGGCCCTTGACATGTAGTAGCAGGCCCTCACAAATGGTGGTTGCTCTTGTGGTGGTAGTTACGTATTATTAGCACTATTGTGTTGACACCTGTTATTAATGTCTCTGTGCTTTACGAGAGAAGGAAGCCTTTTTGTGACCGATAATGTGGAGAAAATCTTGGGGACTATTCCTCCTAGGAGGCGGCCTATGGAAGTCCCAAGTAGGGCATATCTCATTGTACAATCTGAATTTTTCACTGGAGGTGGCATGTTTCAGTAACAAAAGCAAAGACTCTGTCCTTCTGGAGGAGAAATCTAATCGAGTTGTTTTTACTTACATGTGATCTTCAGCTGATTCTTACACTCATGAGATCAGTCTTCTTCTTCTTCTTCTAAAATAAGGTGTTCTCAGGAGACCAGCAGTTAGCGTAATTACTATGTCGCTGGACTCCCACGTAGTCGACCGTGGTTCAAGTCCCGGATCCGGTGGCTTAAACTAACGCCGGGCGCATGTGCGTGCATGCCCAAGATCCCAGGAGAGAATGGAGGAGAAGGGATTGCGGCATGGCCATCCCCCCTGGGGGGTGATTTCTCGCTTTCTGTCTCTCTGTCTCTCTCTGTCTGTCTGGCGAGCGCACGTGCCCTATTGTGAAAATCCTCTCCAAAAAATAGAAAAAAAATAAAAATAAGGTGTTCTCTGCTGGATCTATCAAGAAGCTCAAATGAAAGAGGCTGGATTGGACTCCTACTCTGAAACACTGGAAAAAGGGAAACACCACAAACACTTCTTTTTCCCTACTTTTTTCTATTATTTAATGATTTAAATTTTGCTACAGGTCATGTGCACTTGCTGGAGAGAGAAAGAGGAAATTTGAGACAATTACCCCCAAGGGAGTATGACCTCACCACAATCCCTTGTCCTCCATTCTCCTCTCAGGGCTTTGGGCACACATGCACATGTACTCAGCGTGTTTTCTTTTTTTCTTTCTTATAATTATTCATTTAATTTGATTTGTTATTATTTTTAAAATTGGCAATAGAGCATGTGCACTCACTAGAGAGAGAGGGAGAAAGGGAAAGTGAAAAAAACAAGCCACCAGGTCCAGGACTCGAACTGTGGTCAGCCATGTGGAAGTCCAGTGTCTTCACCATCATACCACATACTGGTCCCCCCAACCATGTCTATGAAGCCACCTGGTCCAGGACGCAAAACCTTTGCGGGATATAGCGCTTTAACCACCATGCCACATGCTGGCTCCCTTATTATTTTTTTTTAAAGGGTTGGCAGTTCATGATTTAGCTGGCTCCCTTATTTTTTTTTTTTTTAAAGGGTTGGCAGTTCATGATTTTTAAAAATAATCATCATCCTCTAAAAATACGCTCTTTATGTGAACAAGAATTATTTGTTTATTTTTCTTTTTTTAGCTGGTGGAAGTTGGATAGTACTAGAAAGGAAATTTATGACTTGAAATTGCCTTTATTTCTTTAGACAAGCAGGAAAAAATAACTTTCTGAACTCATTCAGGAATCAGCTCATTCAGACCAGATCAGTAGTCTATAGCTGAAAGTATAGTGGTCAACAAGCAAAACTATAGAAAACCTTACATCAATTTTTGCTTTTACTGTACAGACAGCTTTAATTTTCTTTCTTTCTTTTTTTTTTCTTTTTTAAAAAAAAGAATTATTTATTCAGGGCCAGCAGGTGGCATGGTGGTTAAGGGCTCTGGATTCCCACATGGCCAACCACAGTTCAAGTCCCAGACCTGGCAGCTTGCTTTCTCACTTTCTCTCTCTGTTTGCCTCCCTTTTGCTTTCTTGCTCACTCTGTTTCTCTGTGGTCAAATAAAAATAAATAAAGCTAAATAAGATAATTCTTTCCCCCAAAAAATAATTATTTATTTAATTTTATTTATTCATTCATTTATTTTAAGTTGACCAGAGCGAGACACACACACAGAAAAAGAGGGAAAGTGAGAAAGCAAGTCATTAGGTCCGGGGTTCGAACCATGGTTGAGCATGTGGGCATGTCCAGCACCTTAACTACTATACCACCTGCTGGCCCCCAGTATTTTAATTTTCAAAGGTAAGCTCTAATTTGGGATTTAAAGCCCAGGAAGATAAATTAGACAAATATCCTGCATGCATAAAGAATTTCCTTCAACCAACACAATAATCAAAAAGTAGTTTTAATGTTATTCATTTTCAGATTTTGGTATTGGGTCCAGTTCACAATTTGAGTACAGTTTTCTCATTTTTATTGCCAATACATTGAATGCATCTATTTCTGTTTAAATCAGAGGGAGAAATTTCATCTAGGATTTTTAAAATGTTTTATTCTTTCATATTAATTCATGTGTCTCTGGAGAATGTATGTTTGTATGATTCTACTTCCAGAGAACTAAGGAAAACAGAAGACAAGATGCACTTGGTTAAGGTCCTTTAATAGGTTGTTTGGAGGGAGTCTCTCCTGAACATTATTTTCTTTGTGTAAGTTAAATTTCAAGTCTTTGATCTTGACAGCCCTGAAATATTACTTACAATTACATCACGACCATGAAATGATTTCTATTGGCTAGTGACATGACTTTTTGAAAAGTTTCCACTAAATACACAATTATTACCATGAAAAGATGTCAAAGTCCTTTAAATGATTAGTGATGGTATTAAAATTGCCAGTATTGTTATATATTGTACCCCTCAGAAATTTAGGATATTTATGACCAGGTCTTCAACTAAGTAGCCTTTTTTTTTTTTTTTTTTTTTTTTTTTTTTTTTTTTTTAAAAGAGGGAGTTTTTTTCTCTATTTTTTTTTTTTTTTTTTTAAGAGAGATTTTTGCTATAGGGCACATGTGCTCACTGGAGAGAGAGACAAAAAGCGAGAAATCACCCCCGGGGGGGATGGCCACATTGTAATCCCTTCACCTCCATTCTCCTCTTGGGATTTTGGGCATGCATGCACACATCCACATGCACCCGGCATGAGTTCTAAGCCTCCAGATTCAGGATTCAAACAGTGGTTAACTACATGGGAGTCCAGCGATACAACCATTATACCATCTGCTGGTCCCTTTCTTTCCATTTAAAAATGATTAGTAATTTCTTTTTTTAGCCTTTTTTTTTTTTTTTAATGTGCACTGCTGCTACTTAAGACATTCAAATCATTTATTTTTTTCCCCCATTGGGGAAAATTAGCTTATGTTCACATAAGAGTCAACAGAGCAATGGAAATAAATAATATCATTTTAAACTTTTTTAAACATTTTGTACATTATTCATATTTTTAAAGCTTCTTTCTTAAATGAGAGAGGGAGAGAGAGAGAGAGAGGAAGTCATGCCCAAGAGAGTCTTCACGTGGTGATCTACCCCCAGCCCCAACCAGTCCCAGATGATGTCGAGGGAGTCCCTCTGTGCAAGCCCAGCGCTCTCCCATGGGGATGGCCTCAGAGAGCATTGCATACAGCTGTGCCAACATCAGTCCCCTCAAAACAATCTTTAATTGACAAAATTGTCACATCAAATATTTATTAATAAATAGTTACTATAGCACTGTAACATATCATGGGATACAAGTTCAGCTAAGTACACTTAACCCTGCCCTTCTCCTCCCCCCCAGAAAAGAGAGAATGAGTAACACTTTTTTTTTTTCTTTTCCTTTTATTTTATTTCTTTAGTTTGCTATAGGCGCTTGTGCTTGCAAGAAAGAGAGAGAGGGAAAGTGAGAAAGTACTCCCTTGAGGGATGGCCACACCACAATCCCTTCTCCATTCTCCTCCTGGGATTGTGGGTATGCACACACATGCACCTGGTGTGATTTTCAGGCCTCCGGATCCAGGACTCCAACAGCGCTGTGCACCATGTAGAATCCAGACACCTCAACCTCTACACCACCTTCCAGCCCCAACACTTTCAATAATGGCAGTTCCAATCACCCACCTACTACTCAGTGACTTAGGGCCCAACAACAGCCAAAAGAGGGACAGGCACCTGCTGGTGTCTCTTAGAGCTGAAGCTAAATGAGAAGCTGAGAGTTTGAAAGAGTTTCAGCACATCAGATCTCTAAATAAGGGCCAGCTGACTCACCTGGTTTCCCACCAAAGACAAACAAAACAAAAGAGCCAACTGCTTCATTGTTGGACAAAACCTAGCTGTGTTGCACCTCCTGAAGGTCATCCCTGCCTATACATGCAGTCATGTGCATAATGGCATTTCAGTCAGTCAGGGACTGCATGTATGATGGTGGTCCCTTCAGACTGTAGCTGGCTATACCGACATGTATGTATATGCAGTATGCCATCTAGGTCTGTGTGTGTACACTGCGATGTTTGTACAAATACGAATTGCCTAGTGACACACGTCTCAGACTATTGTCTTTATTTTCTTAAGATTTATTTAATTTTATTCATTTATTTTAATTTGATCACACACATACACAGAGAGAGAGGAAGTGAGAAACCAAGCCATCAGATCCAGGATTTGAACCATGGTCAGCCATGTGGGAATGTCCAGCACTTTAGCCACCATGCCACCCTTGGTACTCCCAGACTATTGTCTTTCAATGATGAATAACTGTACATTATAAGCCACTGAAGGGATTTTAAAAGACTACTGCGTCTGTTTGCCCTAATAGATGCTCAATGCACTGCCTCTAGTAAGTCATCTCTGCCGTATACAAGGCTCTGTACTAGAGTTACAGGGCAAAAGTTGACCATTTCGTGGATGTTTTAGAGCTAGCAGAGTAAGATTATCCACACAAACATGCATAGAACTTAAAAATAAGCCACATTTTTGTAGTGGATCAATCTTGACATGACCTTTTCTAGCCTAATAGTCCAATAAATCTTTACTTATTAGACTCTGTGAGGGTGTCCAATGATAGAAATTTAAAAGATGAGCTAGGACAGAGACCTATTTTCAGATTTCTATATTTTAAAAGAATTATTTTATTTAACTTTTATTTATTTATTTTCATTTGACCAGAGAGGGACAGAGTGAGACAGAGAGACAGAAAGCAAGAAATCACCCCCCAGTCTGGGACTCAAACCATGGTTGACCATGTGGGAGTCCAGTGCCCTTAACTACCACGCTACCTGCCAGTCCCTAGATTTCTATTTTTAAAATTTATTATTGAGGGACCAGCAGATGGTGTCATGGTTACATCACTGGACTCCCACATAAACAACCACAGTTGGTGTACCAGACCAGGTGGCTTAAAACTTGGGCCAGATGCAGTTGTGTGTGCCCCAAATCCCAAGAGGAGAATAGAGGAGAAGAGATTGCAGTGTGGTCATCGCTCCAGGGGTTATTTCTTGCTTTCTGTCGCTCTATCTCTCCAGTGAGAGCACACGCCCTATAGCAAAATTCTCTCTTAAAAAAAATTATTATCGGTAGACTTGAAGAATTTGCTACTGGTAGTGGTGGCGGTGGTTTTTTAGAACAAGCTAGTAATTTAAAAACAAAAATGTGGGGCCAGCAGGTAGTGTAGTGGTGGAGGTGCTGGACTCCCACATAGTCAACGGTGGTTCAGGTCCCGGATCCAGCAGCTTGAAACACACACCACGTGCATGTGCATGAATGCCCAAAATTCCAAGAAGAGAATGGAGAAGGAATTGCAGAGTGCCCCCCCCCCTGGGGGGGAGCTTATTTCTCACTTTCTCTCTCTCTGGCAAATGTACAAGCCCTATAGCAAAAATCTATATTAAAAAAAAAAAAAAAACCACATTGTAAACACAGTTTCCTTGCTGGTCACAAACCCACATTGTAAACACAGTTTCCTTGCTGGTCACTGGCTAGATGAGCCAGCACAAGGCTTTTGCCTGTAACACGTAGACTATGTATATACCCTACAGTCATGAGCCATCACCTTCAGCATTAGCTGATGCACACATGCTGGATTCAGAATTGCCTCCCTGCCCCCCAAACCGTCTCAGCTGCACCAAATCCAAATGTATGATGCCAGGCATTCTCCCACCCCTCTTTTTAAACAAAGGTTATTTTCATGAAAAACAAATCCATCTGTTTCTAATTTAGTTACAGTTTACCCCCTTACGATGTTACCTTGCCTGAGCTAGCTCTATGCCAAAAAAACCTTTTTACTCTCTCTTTCGGGTTCTGCTACTTTGCAAACAGGTAGTCCATCAGTTTCCCACTCCCAGCCCCCAGCCCTCAATGCATGCTTGATTCGAGCTTAGAACGAGCCTTGTTTAGGCAGCTGACTTCCCAAGAAGCTGAAGAACATGTCACCCCACGATCGGGAGGAGAGAACCGTGAAGCAAGCATTGAGCTTCTCACAACTCAAACCTAATCCTTCCCTCTCTCCTTACAGGGTCCAGTGGAAATTGCGAAGGTTACATGCACTAACTACCTCATTCAAGCTGACCTTTTCAGTTCACGAGAAACAAGGGCAACAAGAGAGGAACTTTTAAACAGAGGCCATCCTGCCCAGAGCCAGCGATGCCTAAAGGATGACAACAACAGATCTTGGTAACTTTATTTTAGAACTAGAAAGAAGGGCAGGAGACCCTGAGAGCATCCTCATTAAAGTTGATTTACTGGAGAGCCTCCTAATCCTCCTTTCCTCTTTGGTATCACCCAACTTATTCATGCCAATTTGTGAAGCTGCACATCATTATTTTAATTGTCTGCAGCCCTTGGGTGAGTTGTCATAATCTCACTGGCCTGGCTGTAAGCGGGGCTCTGGGCACTGCAGTCAGTTTTCACACGGATGTTTGGTGGCCACTAACTCTCGTGGAACTAAAGAAATGTAGTCATTGATAAGCTTTGGGGCAAGTTTGGGGCTTCTTTTCTTTTTCTTTTTCTTTTTTCTTCTTTCCGACATTCATAAGAGCTGATTGTCTCCTGATGTAGCAATGATAAATTGGAATCAGGCTCTGGCAAAGATTTTTATTTGATCAACAAAACACTGCACAAAGAATAACCCCCCCTTGCCCTGCTTTCTGAAGATCTCTCTTCTCTAGGTTCATCCCTGCTGCAAAGTTTCCCTTTTCTCCAACTCTCCCCTTTCTTTTCTTTTCTTTTTCTTTTTTTTTTGGAGAGGTTTTTTGCTATAGGGCACGTGTACTCGCCAGACAGACAGAGAGAGACAGAGAGACAGAAAGCGAGAAATCACCCCCGAGAGGAGATGGTCACGCCGCAACGCCGCAATCCCTGCTCCGCCATTCTCCTCTCGGGATCTTGGGCATGCATGCGCACGTGCCCGGCGTGAGTTTTAAGCTACCGGGTTCAGGACCTGAACCGCAGTTGACTAGGTGGGAGTCCAGTGACATAGCCATTATGCTAACTGCTGGTTCCCTCCCTTTCTTTTCTTCAAAAAGAAAATGCCCTAAACAAAATTCCCATCACACAGAATGTTATCAGGCCAGCAAGTCCAGCTTCCGAGAAAGCGCAAAAGTCAACAGCACCAGGGCCAGCCCTGCAGGTCAGTGGTTAAGCACTGGGCATAGAAAGGCAGATCCCACATGGCCGACTGCAGCTTGAGACCTGGACCTGATGGTTTGAAAAACATGCCGAGCACATGTGTGTTCACCAAACCCTGATGGGATGGAGAAATGGGCTTAAAAGGATGGCAGAGTGACCAGGTTCCATTGAGGGGTGGGGGCCTCTCTCTTGTGCTCTCTCTCTCTCTCTCTCTCTCTCTCTGGTGAGCACACACACACCCTCTAGCGTTAAAAACAAAATGGACGAAAATGTTAGCTGCACTTCCTGGGTCATCAGGAAAGTCGTGACACATTTTTTGCACAGAAAAACGTAGGAAAATAAGTCGTGACTTTCCCAACGACCTAATACATCTTTTTCCTAAAAGAATTATTTATTTAATCTTATCATCATCATTATTTATTTTATTTTAATTTGGCCAGAAAGAGAGAGAAAGGGTGAAAACAAGCCAGCAGGCCTGGGACCTCAAGCACAGTCAGCCAGGTGGGAGTCCAGCACCTTAACTACCATGCCACCTGCTGGTCCCCTAATACACCTGTTCTTTTGCTACTCGCTTCTCCTATGCTTCCGCACACATCGTCACCCTGGCAGCTCCACAGGCCTACTCTCAAAGCACTCAGTACCCCCAGGTCTGGCTGTAGATTCCACCCACAGCCTTGGGTGTGTCCCCTTGAACTTCCGCTCTTTCCTCAAAGCTACTTGACGGAATGGAAACTTCAAACATTCTTTGTATGTCCCTGGTATTTGAATCACTGGGCAAATGGGTTTGACATAAAAAAAGAAATTTGGAAACTTTTTTAAGAGAGAAAGGGGAGGACGTGAGAGAAAAATGGGAACTGTCAAAAAAAGCAGATGGTCCTGCAGAATGTCAGAGTAGACCCACAGAGAAAGCCAAAAGCTGGCCTTGGGAGGACAAGTGGGTGTGAGTCGTACCCGGATAGACCCATCCAGGACCTTGATGAGTGCGAATACCGGAGCCACCCTTCTCGTAACGTGACTCGTAACCCGCACTAACTTTGTGTCATTCTAAATCTCTGCGGCGACACAGAGGAAAATGAGGTCCAGCTAAAACAGGAGCAGGGCTCTTCTGAGAATCTCTTAGATTATAAGTGAGATGTAGCTAAGCGGTGGCTCGTCAGAAAGTTCTTTTAAATGAATCGCAAGTTCTTTACTGCCACTGGACTCATGAGGGAAACTGGCAGGGCAGTTTGGGAGGCCGGGATCCTGGGGGACCTGAACACACTGGCTGGCTAGAAGGCAGGGGGAGGATTGCGGCATGACAAGACCCTGTTGGGGTTTCTATCTCTCTCTAAATAAATACATAAACTTAAAAAAAAACAAAGAAAGAAAGAAAGAGAGAGAGACTCACAGATGGCATAGTTATGTCGTTGGACTCCCACGTAGTCGACCACAGTTCAAGACCCTTACCAGACAGCTTAAAACTCATGCTGGGCATGTGTACATACATGCTCAAGGTCCCGAGAGGAGAATGAAGAAGGGATTGTGGCCTGGCCAGTCCCCTGGGGGGTGATTTCGCGCTGTTTCTCTGTCTCTCTGGAAAATGCACGTGCCCTATAGCAAAAATCTCTCTCAAAATAAAAAAAATTTAAAAATAAGAAAGAAAGAAAGTAATCTTTCTTTAAACAAATTCTTTAAACCATATTCCTGCCATAGAGATAAGAGATAAGAAGAAGTCGTGATGAGACAGCCCGAAATCACCTCCACGGGAGCCAGTGGTTTTGGACAAAGGACAATCTGGCAAGTCTTTGATTCCCCTTCTTCCAGTGCAGAGTGATGTTGATTTATTAAAGCCAAACCCCCTGGCCCCGGGTGGGGATTCACTCAGACCTGCTCGTCAGGGGGCCACATCCTCACCTCAGCGTGGGACGCCTGGTCGGGCTGCCCGGCCCGCCCGCCCTGACCCACTCCTGTCCTCCTGCAGGACGCCAGCTCGAGGGGCAGCGGCGGGGCGGGGGGCCCCCTTCTG
>NW_006159858.1:4239411-4243491 GCF_000334495.1 Tupaia belangeri chinensis
CAAGCACAGTCAGCCAGGTGGGAGTCCAGCACCTTAACTACCATGCCACCTGCTGGTCCCCTAATACACCTGTTCTTTTGCTACTCGCTTCTCCTATGCTTTCGCATACATCTTCACCCTGGCAGCTCCACAGGCCTGCTCTCAAAGCACTCAGTACCCCCAGGTCTGGCTGTAGATTCCACCCACAGCCTTGGGTGTGTCCCCTTGAACTTCCGCTCTTTCCTCAAAGCTACTTGACGGAATGGAAACTTCAAACATTCTTTGTATGTCCCTGGTATTTGAATCACTGGGCAAATGGGTTTGACATAAAAAAAGAAATTTGGAAACTTTTTTAAGAGAGAAAGGGGAGGACGTGAGAGAAAAATGGGAACTGTCAAAAAAAGCAGATGGTCCTGCAGAATGTCAGAGTAGACCCACAGAGAAAGCCAAAAGCTGGCCTTGGGAGGACAAGTGGGTGTGAGTCGTACCCGGATAGACCCATCCAGGACCTTGATGAGTGCGAATACCGGAGCCACCCTTCTCGTAACGTGACTCGTAACCCGCACTAACTTTGTGTCATTCTAAATCTCTGCGGCGACACAGAGGAAAATGAGGTCCAGCTAAAACAGGAGCAGGGCTCTTCTGAGAATCTCTTAGATTATAAGTGAGATGTAGCTAAGCGGTGGCTCGTCAGAAAGTTCTTTTAAATGAATCGCAAGTTCTTTACTGCCACTGGACTCATGAGGGAAACTGGCAGGGCAGTTTGGGAGGCCGGGATCCTGGGGGACCTGAACACACTGGCTGGCTAGAAGGCAGGGGGAGGATTGCGGCATGACAAGACCCTGTTGGGGTTTCTATCTCTCTCTAAATAAATACATAAACTTAAAAAAAAACAAAGAAAGAAAGAAAGAGAGAGAGACTCACAGATGGCATAGTTATGTCGTTGGACTCCCACGTAGTCGACCACAGTTCAAGTCCCTTACCAGGCAGCTTAAAACTCATGCTGGGCATGTGTACATACAGGCTCAAGGTCCCGAGAGGAGAATGAAGAAGGGATTGTGGCCTGGCCAGCCCCCTGGGGGGTGATTTCGCGCTATTTCTCTGTCTCTCTGGAAAATGCACGTGCCCTATAGCAAAAATCTCTCTCAAAATAAAAAAAATTTAAAAATAAGAAAGAAAGAAAGTAATCTTTCTTTAAACAAATTCTTTAAACCATATTCCTGCCATAGAGATAAGAGATAAGAAGAAGTCGTGATGAGACAGCCCGAAATCACCTCCACGGGAGCCAGTGGTTTTGGACAAAGGACAATCTGGCAAGTCTTTGATTCCCCTTCTTCCAGTGCAGAGTGATGTTGATTTATTAAAGCCAAAGTGAACTGAGGTTCATTTAATTCTAAAGATTTCTCGACACGTTTTCACATCATTGGAAATGCACCAGGCTGTTGTGAAACGGAAGCGGGAAGTCCCTGTCGTCCCACAAATCTAGCTTAGTAGAGCAGGCTGGTCGCCTCCAGAAAGCAAAAGGCAGTGATAAGAAAATCCCTCTTTCAGGCAAAGGTAGCTAGCAAGAAAAAGAAGAAGCAATTCTATTTCCTGAATGGTTTTGTGGCCTCTGTGACCCTCCCCTCCCGTCCAGTATCCAGGGGTGGAGATCCTACCACTCTGACCCTCACTCAAAGAATGAACCTGCCTGGGCCCAAGGCCCCTGTAGTCTCAGACACAGCTGAGCCCAGGCCTGGGTATGAGCCTTCAAAGGTAAGTCAAGCGAGTCCGCACGTTTTCCTGAACAAAGAACGCACACATGCGCAAGCGCTTGATTGGAGACAAATTTCTATAAACATTTCCTTC
Organism: Tupaia belangeri chinensis; assembly: GCF_000334495.1. NCBI lineage: Eukaryota > Metazoa > Chordata > Mammalia > Scandentia > Tupaiidae > Tupaia > Tupaia belangeri. The sequence goes on from NW_006159858.1 coordinate 4,241,239, forward strand.
TGAGCAGATTTCAAGGCATAGGCTAGCTGGTCCACCGGAGAAAAAGGAGAGTGCGATGGATGGAGACAATTACACTCACTGGCTTGCTTTGTGAGGTCATCATTTTTCATTATTTGCCAGCAGTAATAGCGTACACGTTGAGATGGGTAAGTCGTCTATAACGTGAACACTTGGAGCTTAGGGCTCAATCTCCTGCCACAGAAAGTCTGAGATTCTTCTGCTCTGAAATAAGCCCTTCCTGTGCCCCAGACCAGGCTGTGCTGGCAGCAGCTGGAGATGTTTTCAATACTCAGCTCAAGTCCTCGTCTGAAGCAGACAGGCTCAGCCTCACGATGGAAGCTGTAAAGCAGACCCCTTACTGAATATCTGTCTTCTGGGTTTCCTGCACCGTGGGAGGCCCTGGGGAAGACACAAGAGGACCAGTTCTTGCCCTTGAGAAGTTAGTGCAGGAGCCAAGAGAGACTATTCCTCACAGGGTGGCTGCTCCTGAACTGGGGCCACAGTTGCTAGGCAGCTGGTTCAGAGCACTTTCTCAACTCAGGAGGTCAAGTCCTGCTTTTAGCTCTGCCCCTTGACATGTGAGATAAGTCGCTTGTCTCAGGATCCTGTGCCTGCAGTGTAATACATATAATTAGAGAATTGCTTAACATCTCTCCTGGAATGAGCAGCAGTTGCATATGCCCGGATATATTTTAATGATTCAAATTAAAAGGAATATAATTTTTTTCCCAGGTCCTTTTTTTTTTTTTTTTGGAGAGGTTTTCACTATAGGGCGCATGCGCTCGCCAGACAGACAGAGAGAGACATAGAGACAGAAAGCAAGAAATCCCCCCCCAAGGGGGATGGCCACGCCACAATCCCTTCTCCATTCTCCTCTCAGGATCTTGGGCACACACGCACACGCACCCGGCGTGAGTTTTAAGCCACCAGCTCCAGGACGTGAATCATGATCAGCTATGTGGGAGTCCAGTGACATAGCCATTATGCTAACTGCTGGTTCCCTCCCCAGGTCTTGAATAAAATCCAAGCCCCTTTCTCCCACTAGTCTTACAGGTGAGTATTCTATTTCTTTGCTGTCTCCCAAAATTTGCAAATTCACAAATGTAGTGTTTGCTGAGAGAATAAGCAAATGATTCAAAAGTCAGTGTTGGCTCTCCTCGAGCTCTCAGATAACTCCACGTCCCTCCGGCATGGGCGGCTGTGGTTTTTGCCTGCTCGGCATCCTTTCCCCTCTTTTCTGGTAATGGTTCTTCATTTGGCTTTGGGGAAATATCACTCCAGGTTGGATATCGTCACAGTGGTCCTTTTATACGGAAGTGGTTCTTTTATATAAACGAGGCTAGAAACACAACAGTGGAATTTTTTTCTTGAATGTTCTTGAGAATGGTCAGAGATCTACTAAGAGCACACATCCCGAAGACCAATAGCCATTGGTTCCTGCTGCCTGGCCCCCAGAATCTGTCCTGACTCCTGTCTCCTGTAAGCCTGCATTTTCTGCTTTCCCTTTATTTAGGGACCTACCTGCATACCTTTACAACTTGTTTTCTTTTTGCTTCAATTAACTAGAGTTGGTTTCTTTTGCTTACAATTAAAGTACTCTAACTACTACACACACCTTTGGAAAAGGTCCGGGTTGTTAAACTGGGAGACCAAAATAGGAAAGTTGAAATTTTAGAGTTAAACGGAGTTTTGAAAATTTAATCTGACTCTTTTGTTTCCCAGATAATCTGATCCAGAGAAGTGAAATAACTTAACCAAAATCCTAACACTGGTTGCCAAAAGTAAAGGGAGGAGACCTGGCCCCCTGCCTACGAGTCCTACTTTTTCTATTTCCTGTTTTCAGACCTCTTCTGAGGTTATTGCCCATGGCTGCTGTTGTGCCGCCACAGGAGAGTCGAGTAGTTGCCACAGCAGACACACAGCCTGCCAAGCCTGAATATTTCCTCCCTGGCCCTTTACGGGAAACGTTTGCCAACACCTGCCATACCCCAGACAGAGTGAATGGATGTGGCTATGTTCCAATAAAACTTTATTTATGGACATTGAAATTCTAATTTCATGTAATTTTCAAGTTTCTCAAACTATTCTTCTTTTGATATTTTTTTCCAAACATTTCAAAATGTAAAAACCACTCTTGGTTCATGGGCTGTACAGAAACAGGTGGCAGGCTGGATTTGACCCGCCGGCTGTAATCTGCTCTTCCTTAGTTTGAGCAGTTCGAGTTAGTGTTTCTGCTCCTTGCAATGAAATGTG
>NW_006159858.1:4243614-4257520 GCF_000334495.1 Tupaia belangeri chinensis
TCCCCTCCCTGGCCCTTTGCGGGAATCGTTTGCCACCCCCTGCCATACCCCAGACAGAGTGAATGGATGTGGCTATGTTCCAATAAAACTTTATTTATGGACATTGAAATTCTAATTTCATGTAATTTTCAAGTTTCTCAAACTATTCTTCTTTTGCTATTTTTTTCCAAACATTTCAAAATGTAAAAACCACTCTTGGTTCATGGGCTGTACAGAAACAGGTGGCAGGCTGGATTTGACCCGCCGGCTGTAATCTGCTCTTCCTTAGTTTGAGCAGTTCGAGTTAGTGTTTCTGCTCCTTGCAATGAAATGTGACCAAGCCAAAACAGCGAAGTCAGCCATACATTTACTGAGAGTCTCCTACGTGTGGCGCATACGACGAGGAATAGGAACAATCCCGTCCCCTACAATCACAGTACACACTCAAGGGCTCCCCCAACCACGTATTGAGCACTTACTACAATGTGCTGATTGCCTCGCTCTTTGGGTGAATTATCTCATTTACTCTTCATTAGCAATGCCACTAGGTGCTTACTTCTCTGTTACAGGTGATGAAAGTGAGGCTCAGAAGATCAAGTACCTTGGGGATCAGTGGTTAGCATAATGGCTGTGTCGCTGAACTCCCATGTGGTCGACCACAGTTCAAGTCCCGGACCCGGTGGCTTAAACTCACGCCAGGCGTGTGTGCGTGCGTGCCCAAGATCCCGAGAGGAGATTGGAGGAGAAGGGATTGTGGTGTGGCCATCCCCCCTGGGGGATGATTTCTTGCTTTCTGTCTCTCTGTCTTCCTGGTGAGCACACACACCCTATAGCAAAAAATCCTCTCCAAAAAAGATCAAGTACCTTGTCCAAGGCCACACAGCTAGCAAGTAATAGAGCAGACTTGAACTCAGTCTGCGTGACTTTAAAGCATGGGACCCCAACCACTAGGCTAAGTGAACCCTCAATACTGGGCTCCCACCCACACTGGGATTCTCACTGCCCCACAGACTGGAGGACTCACAGAGACGATGCTCATGCTTCCTCCCCAGGTCTGTGAACTTTCTGACCACCTGGTCTTTGTAACTCTTCTTCCTCGTTCTGAGCACTCACAGCACCTGATATCTAGACTTCTCATCTTTAGCTTACAGAGGGTCGGTATTATTATTATTATTGCACAAGGCATGTGCACTCACCAGAGAAGGAAAGAGAGACTGCACCCCTAAGTGGGATGTGGCCACACCATAGTCCTTTTCCTTCCCTTTCTCCATCCCGTCAGGATTTGGGTACACCCATACACGTGCCTGGAGAGCTGCAGTCCGTCACGTGAGATATGGCTCTCTATGCCCGGCTTGTAAAAGGTTTAGAGTGTCATTTAACTTTCTCTGTCTGTTCTCTCTCCACAAACTATACTATTAGTGTCAGAGAATGTCCTTCTGCCTCTTTGGTAACCCTCAGGGACAAACACTTGGTAAGCTCAAAGTTAAAGAGAAAAAAATTAAAACTAGCATAAGAATGAGATAAAAGGAGAGATCAGACAGCTAAAGAAGCAATTACAAACCAATCATCACCTTCTATAAATAAGAAACAAATAAAGGTACCAAAAAATCAGTTTGAAAAATGAAATAGACACTTGGGTTAATAAAAGTTAAACAGAGGGAAAAGACAAGAATTAAAGCAACGATACAGAAAGGAATAAAAATAGAGGCCAGTAGATGGCGTAATGGTTACATCACTGGACTCCCATGTAGTTGACTGGTTCAAGTACCAGACTCGGTGGCTTAAAACTCATGCCAGGAATGTGTGCGTGCATGCCTAAGATCCCAAGAGAAGAATGGAGGAGAAGGAATTGCAGCATGGCCATCCCCCCTGGGGGGTGATTTCTCACTTTCTGTCTCTCTAGTAAGTGCACATACCCTACAGCAAAAATCTCTCTAAAAAAAAAAAAAATGGGAAGGGACCAGCAGTTAATGTAATGGCTATGTCGCTGAACTCCCACGTAGTCGACCGCGGTTCAAGTCCTGGACCCAGTGGCTTAAAACTCACACCGGGTGCGTGTGCATGCATGCCCAAGATCCCAAGAGGAGAATGGAAGAGAGGGGATTGCAGCATGGCCATCTCCCCTGGGGGGTGATTTCTCGCTTTCTGTCTCTTTGTCTCTGTCTGTCTGGCGAGCGCACGTGCCCTATAGCCAAAAACCTCTAAAAAAAAAGGGGGGGGGATAAAAATAGAGGACAAATTGGTGTCCATACCTGAAAGAGAAGCCTCTTCTCTATACACACAAACACACGCACATGCACACACATACAAAAAATAACAGCAAGAAATATCTGAGGACATAATATGAAAACATTTCTGCAAACTCAACTTGAATTTGCAGACAAAAATGACCCCCTAGAAAAAGTTCATATAGAACCATCAACAAGACTTCAAGAATAAAGGAAGAATTCTTCAAGCATCCAAGCAGAAAACTTTAGGACCTGAGAAGGGGGAAACTTAAAATTCTCTTTGTCCTTCTAAGTTGCAACATTCAATGCCAGAAGGTAATGAAAGAAGGTCAACAATGTTTGAGGAAAGGAAACCACCATGCAAGAATACTACATTCATCAAGTAGTCATTCGCATACAGAGAGATGGGTAAGGAACGTTCACAAATATGAAAGAGTTTAGGGATTATACTAATTTTGGGAGGGGGGGTGTCCAGAAGATGAACTTCTTAACATGAACTTCTAACTTCTTACCAAGCTAGGTAGTTGGAGGAGTCAGATGGTGACACAGTGCTAACACTTGCTCTGTGAGGTTGTCCAATATGGGAGTGTTCTGGGTTCACATCTGGAGACCTCCTCATACCCATTGGGTGTGCAAGTACCCATGATCCTGGGGTGGCTGAAGCTGGGGGTGGATCAGTGTTGAGATCCTATTGGATTTTCTCTGTTTCTCTTGAAAATAGAAATTTTTAAGAAAATACAGTTGGTGGGGACCAGCAGGTGGCATGGTGGTAAAGGGCACTGGATTCCCACATGGCCGACTGCAGCTGGAGTCCTGGACCTAGTGGCTTGCTTTCTCACTTTCCCTCTCTCTTTCTCTCTATCTCTCTCTGGCCAAATTGAAAGAAAAAGAAAGAAAGTTCAGGTAAAATCTAACCTAACACATTATTTTTAAAAGTATAATTTTAATTATGTAATTGTATTTATTCATTCATTTATTTTAATTTGAAGAGCGAGAGAGAAAAGTGAGACAGGAAGTCGCCAGGTTTGGGACTTGAACCATGGTTGGCCATGTGGGAGTGTCCAGCGCCTTAACTACCATACCACCTGTTGATCCCAAAAGCATAATATTTTTAAATGCATAATATGACTATGTTACTATAAAATTGTTTTTGTGTCCCCCTCTGTCTCCCTGTCTCTCTCTCTCTCTGGAGATAGATAGATATAGATATGCAAAAAGGAGGGAGGTCTTCAAAAAGTTCATCAAAAATGCATATTATGAAAAAAAGTATGCATGGATTTCAGAAGTGTTTGCACCAAAATAAACTGATACTTTAATTTCATTTTTTCATGAACTTTTTGAGTCTCCATACACACACACACACACACGCACATGCATGCACACTGAAGCCTGGAATACATTTATCAAATGTTTAAGATCATTGGTTATTTTGGATGGTAATAGTAACAATAGTGAATTCTAATTGTGGGCTCACCGTTGTAGGTATCTACAAGGTTAGTCGTCATAGGATGCCTGCGGGGTGGACGCTACATCACAGGTGAGGAAGCTGAGGCAGGGGGATGACCCACAGGTGTGCAGATAGTAGCAGGACAATGAAGCCAAACCCAGGCTCTAGAGTCTGCTCTCTCTTAGCCATCACACCATGCTGCTTCTCCACATGCAGGTAGGTAGACATTGGTCACCTGAACTTTTACTTGACAATTACATGTCATTAAAAAAAAAAAAAAGCTCACATAGCCATGGTGGCACAGGTGGCAAGGGCACCACGTTGCAATGTGGGAGGCCCCAGATTCCGATTCTGGACCCACCTGAACACACTTGGGCATCCATGATCCTGACTGGCTGGAGGGCTTGAGGAGATCAAGGTGGAGCAGATCTTGTCAAGGAAAACACTCTCTTTTCCTCTCATGAAAAAAGGAAATAAACAAACTTTACAGAAGAATTCTTACTAAAAAGCAAAAGAGCCTCTGCTCAGAACTCAAGATGACTACTTCCAGGTATTGCCCAGGCCACCAGAGCAGAGTCCAGACCTTCTTGCCTCACTGAGTAACCTAGGCAGGCTCTTTGAAGGAGGAGAATGAGGTTCTGAGGATTAACTCTTTTTTTTTTTCTTTTATAGAGAGAGATTGTTGCCATAGAGATTTTCGTGTGTACTCACCAGAGACAGAGAAAGAGAGAAATCACCCTGCAGGGTAGATGGTCATGCAGCAATCCCTTTTTCTCCATTCTCCTCTTGGGATTTTGGGCACGCATGCACGTGTGCCCAACGTGTGTTTCAAGCTGCCAGTCTGGGACTCAAACCACCGCCACGCACGTGAGAGTCCAGAGCCCCCACCACTATGCCACCTACTGGCCCCTGAGGATTAGCTCTTTACAACTAGCTCCAGTTTGGAACCATAGATAATCCAAAACTCTAATAGTAATCATTGCAAAGGGATGAATCGAGATTCGAAACAGCATACCTATGTTTTATTGGCCCTGGGCAGATTAGCTGGTGAAAATAAGCATCCTCAAGGGATCACCTCTGTGAGAGCAGAAAATGTGCAGACAAGAGGTGGAAGAAGTCCCAGGCGTCCACAGGCACGCAGGCAGGTTACTGTATCTCTGAACAATCTGTTGGACTGACACGGCTTCATTGTAAATGGCGTAACTTAACTGGTGGGATCGGTCTTGCCGCTCTAGTGCTATATAATAAGAGGGTAATGGGAGCCTCTCCTGGGACAGTGGAGGAACAGCTGTTATGTCACCTGGGAATGGCACCCACCCACAAATCCCATCTCTTTGACAACAATTCTAAAGTCCCTCTGTCACTGTCACTCACCCACAAAATTAATGACTAAAGGGGAGAAGCAGAGGAAATGCCGAGCCCCTGAAACAGAAAGAGAAAGACTGAGAGGGACAGAGCAAGTTAATAAATAAAACAAGAGCCTGAAGGGAAGAGCTGCTTTGTCAGAATATAAATATTTCCCTTCCCCTTTTATCTTTAATGTAGTGTGAGAAGCTTATTAAAGGGAAATGCATCTCCGTCCCCGGAGCCCTCGTGCAAGCCTTGCAGGGAGCTGCCTGCGGAATGGCTCTGCTCGCCAAGCCCCACGCCTCTAAACTCTTCCCTGCTGGAAGTGAACAGAACACGCAGAGCAGTAAAGAAGGGCTGGGAGAAGAAAGGGACGCCATTGTGGCCATTAGGCCCCTTATCTTGATGGGCCTGGTGTCATGTTATGTTAATCACTGGGAGATGCTGAGAGACTGAAGATGAGGAATGTCTGTCGGCTCAGAGAGTTAGCCTGAAAGTCCAAGGGAAGTTGACATTGCTAGACCTACCCTCTGCTCCAAGGGAGAGAACGATATTCAGATTTAGACAAAGGGGATTTGTGTGATGGGGGTGGGAGGTGGGCGGTCCTGTGGGTACTCTTCTGAGGGGCCCTCTGTGATTGCACCCTTCACATCCCCAAGAAGACAACCAACACGGGCAGTGTCCAGCCAGTGACATCCTATTCTAACATTGCAGATGATGTTTGACCTCCACACCTCCTTCCTAAAAGCTCTAAAAGGAGATCTGGGACATTAAGAGCCTACACCCCAAGTCAGCCTAGCACAGAACCTTGTGCATGGGAGGTGCCCAGTGAGTTCGAATGGCACGGCGCCGGGACTGCGTTGGTCTTGTTCATGACTGCATCCGGAGGGCCAGGCACACGTCGTTTTGGATGGATGAACGAACACATGCACTTGGACACAATGAAGGTGTCTCTTTTTTAGTCATCTTTGCTGCCTCTCCCAGGGATCTTCAGTTCTGGGCAGTATTTGGGTTCTACCCAGTTTCAGGGATATCCCATTGTTCCTGACCTTTTGAAGATAGCCACATGGCTACAAAAAGATAAGCCCTTCACCCATCAGGTGCCATTGTTTAGCCAAAGACAGGAGGGAAGGGTGAGAATATGAGGATAGTTAAAAAACAGGGCCAAAAGATGCTTCCTCATTCCTCTTGACTAAGCTGTCGCAGGGGTGCTGGTGCTAGTTGCTTTACTGCCGTACTCACTCCACATCACACCAATCCATTTCTGTTTCTACAAGGTAATCAATGGAGGGGACAGAAATTTTAGCTCCCTATCATGCCTAGTCCAGGGTATTTACTTGCCTCTTACACTTAGCATTTCAGACCCATCTGGCACCGTGCTGCAGAACCTACCTCGCACCCCCATGGCTCCCCATTCTGATGTCGCATTGGTCTCTCCCTCACTAGTTGTGTATCGTTCCCTGCCCGCACTGAGCCCCATTAGGCTGCAGTAAAAACTCAGAGCGCTCGAGCCATCACTATTCTACACTATTCTACATGCTCACCCCTTTCAGGGCCAATTACATCTTGGGGCAATGTCTGTGTTCCAGGCCAGCGTATAATTCAAGGAGGGTGAGCCATTCTTAACTGGTTCCTAGGGAATTCCTTGCCCACTCTTCTAAACATTGCCTAGGAGCTATTTGCAATACCTGATTTAAGATTCCACCTCCCGTGTGAACTCGGCCCCGCCTCCCCTCAGCCTCAGCTGGTTTGGGGGTTTGGAACCTTGAGAGGGCCTGTTTCCAGGGTTCTCACCAACGGAGCAGAGGAGGCAGTGTAGGGCGGGGTGGCATACATATATCCAGGTGCGGTTATACAGGAGAGGGATTAAATCTGCACTGTGCAGATCAATGGAAGCCTTGGGGAGGCAGATTTCAGTTCAATATAACGAAGGACTTTCTAACAATTAAAGTTTTCTGAAAAATAAAATAGGCACCTTTATCAATTATTTATTTATTTATTTGTGATACAGTAAGAGAGAAAGTGAAAAAAATCACACCCCAAGGGGGATGGCCATACAGCACTCTCTTCTCCTCCATTCTCCTCCTGGTATCTTGGGCACACGCACACACGGGTTAGGCATGATTTTCAAGCAACCAGGTCCAGGACTTGAACTGTGGTCAGCCATGTGGAGTCCAGAGTTTTAACCACCATGCCATCTGCTGACCCAAGTGGGCACCTTTAAATAAAGTGCTCTCTCTCTCGACATCAGACAGAGGTGAGATCTCTTTTGCAGGAACTGCTAGCATACCTGCTCCTCATCAGTATGATCAAGAGGTACCTCCAGTTCTGAAACCAGACTGCCTGGGTTCAAGACTCAGCCCTCATATGAAGGGCCTTCAAAAGGTTCATGGGGAAAATGGGAATAAAGTACAAAAGCATTTGAAAAAAATTTTAAATCTATGCAATTTTTTTTTTTCATACACATTTTCCATAAATGTTTTGAAGACTCCTTGCAGTTACTGTGTGAGCTTGGGCAAGGTACTTAACCTTTCTGTGTCTGTTTCTACATCTTAAAAAAATACAGATAAAAACACATTAGATTCTCTAGGCAACTGTAAGTTGTTTTGTTTTCGTTTTTTGTTTTGGGTTTCTTAAAGTTTTTGTCATAGGGCACGTGCTTTGGCTGGAGAGATACAGAGAGATGGTGAGAGGGAAAGTGAGAAGTTACCCCAAGAGGGGATGACCATTCCAAAATCCCTTCTCCTCCATTCTCCTCTCAGGATTTCAGACAGACATGCAAGCCAGGGATTTCAGACAGACAGGCAAGCCACTGGGTCCTGGACTCAAAGTGTGGTCAGCTATGTGAGAGTCCAGCGCCTTAACTACCACGCCACCTGCTGGCCTGTTTTTGTTGTCAAATATTTGTCAAACATTTTTAAATATTTATCAAAAGAATTTTTGTTTTCAAATATTTATCAAACATTTTTAAATATTTATCAAAAGAATTTGTGGGGGGTCAGTCAGGTAGCATGGTGGTTAAGGCACTGGATCCCATATGGCCAACTGCACAGTTCAAGTCCCGGACCAGGCCAGTACATGTGCACGTATGTACAAAATCCTGAGAGGAGAGTGGAGGATAAGAGATTGCAACATGGTCATCCCACCTTTCTCTCTCTCTCTCCTCTCTCTCTTTCTCTGTCTCTCTGGCAACACAAGTACTCCACAGCAAAAATTTTTAAAAAAGAATCTACAGTTTTTAAACAGTAAGATGATGTTCTAAGCATTTGGGTGTTCAAAGCTCTTACTGGCTTTATAGGAATATAAAAGATGGTGTGGTGGTTGAGGCACTGGAATTCCCACATGGCCGATTGCATTTCAAGCCCCGGGCCTGGAGACTTGCTATCTCATTCTCTCTCTCTCTCTCTCTCTTCTAATAAAATAAAATAATAATTCTTAAAAAAAAAAAGGGATATAAAAGATAGGGGCCAGAATTCACATAATGGTTAAGGTGTTGGACTTCCATATGGTCAACCACAGTTCAAGATCTGGCAGCTTGAAACACGCTGGACATGCGTGTATGAGTGTTCAAAATCCTGAAAGGAGCCTGGAGGAGAAGAGATTGTAGCATGGCCACCCCCCTGGGGGGTGATTTCTCACTTTCTCTCTCTCTATCTTTCTGTCTCTCTAGGGACCACATGCATCATATATAAAAAATCTCTCCTTTTAAAAAAAGAATTATTAACTTTATTTATTCATTTTATTTATTTATTTTAATTTGACCAGAGAAAGATAGAATGAGAGAGAGATAAAGTGAGAAAGCAAGCCACCAGGCTGGGGACTCAAACCATGGTCGGCCATGTGGGAGTTCAGTGCCCTTAACCACCAGGCCCCCTGCCAGCCCCCAAAAAATCTCTCTTAAAAAAAAAAAAGAAAGAAAAGAAATATAAAAAATAGGTTACCATTTTTCATTTGTAACAACATGTTTGTAATTAATTGTTTTTATTTTGCGTCTTTTTTTTTTTTAAGACCGTAGGTAGACTTTACTCAAAGAAGGCCATAGTGATATGTATAGGAACTACTCCAACATGGATTTGCAGTGGGGGAAAGAGAGAGGTTAGATTCAACTCCTTAATTAACATTTTTAAATAATAATTTATCTATTTAATTACACTTGCTATTTTTATCATTTTTTCATTTGACCAGAGAGAGACAGAGAGAAAGAGAAAGCAAGAAATTAAGCTGCCAGGTCTGGGACTCAAACTGCAGTTAGTCATGTGGGAGTCCAGCACCTTAAGTACCATGCAATCTGCCAGTCCTCTGTAATTAACTAATTAATTATTACTTTGTGTACTTACATAAACACAAACTTCAGTGTTTAAGTTCAATCAGAAATTGTAATGGAGAAAATTATTTTAAAACAACATGTTTAACTGCATAGGGTAAAGAAAGAGAAAAAACAACTACTTATTTATTCAACAAATATTTATTAAGTACCCACCCAGTGCAAAGCCTCCTGAGAAATACAAATGTAGTTTAGATGCAGACACTGCCAGGGGCTTGCTGTGCACCAAATAACTGATCTGACTCTTCCACTTGTGGACGTGGGCTGTGTTCCACAGGCTCTGTAAATCCCAAAGCTCTGGAGGGCATTCTGAATTGACCTGTACTGCAGGTGAAAATGAGCAGGCAGCGAGATAAAGGAAAGTTGAACACAGGAAGGAAATGTACCACTGGGATTTAAGATTTTTCTGTTTCCTACCAGCTTCTCTGAAGATTGTGATCGTGTTGATAAACTCAATGTGCTATTGCCTAGAAATGAAGAAGAACAATTTCCAGGTCAGCAGGTGGTGAGAAGGTTGAGCCACTAGATCCCACATGGCCGACCGTGAGGCTGGAGTCCCAGATCTGGCAGCTTGAAAATCATGTCAGGCACCGGGTACATGTGTGTGCCCAAAGTCCAGAGAGGAGAATGGAGGAGAGGAGTAAGACAGGGTCATCGCCCCGGGGGATGATTTCTCCTGTCTCTCTCTCTGGCAAACACACGCTTCCTATAGTACAAATTTAAAAATAAATAAATAAAAACAACAACAACAAAAAGATTTTGCTTCATTTCTTAATCCTGAAGGACCTAGGCCTAAAAAGGAATGGATGGAAATAAGCATAGCATAGAACTCCAAAAATATCTTCTCTACAGAGTGTAAATATCCCAGATTTGGAAAAGAAAGCTTTTTCCCCTGTTCTGTAGCAAACTACAAAATATCTATCCCTTCAGTTTATTAGTTCACTGGACATATTCAGAAGGAAACGTGAGTGTTCTCTAGTCCTAACACTCCTACAGTACTTCATTCCTCACTACCAGCTTCTCTGAAGATTGCCATCTTCAGAGGCTTTAGCTCCCATCTGCCTAGACCAAATTGCCTCTTTAAACATTACCAATAACATAGACCTTTATTGAGCATTTGTAACACTCTAGGTAGTAAATTCATTGCATTCTTTCATTTGACCTTCTTAATTCTATGAGGCAGGTGCTATTGTGTTTCCATTGTACGGATGAGGAAAGGAGGCCCAGAGAAGTGAAGTACTGGGCTGTTGGAAAAGTCATGATGTACTTTTTTTCTACGCAAAATATGTCATGACTTTTCCAACAACCAATAGTTTATCAAAAGTCACATAACGAATAAGCTGCTGGACAAGGATTCAAACCCGCAAAAATGGACTCTCAACAATGACTCTCAAGTGTATTTCTTTTTTTTTCTTTTAATTTCTGGGTTTTTTTTTGGGGGGGGGGTTTGAGAGATTTTCACTGTAGGGCGCGTGCGCTCACCAGACAGACAGAGAGAGACATAGAGACAGAAAGCAAGAAATCGCCCCCCAGGGGCGATGGTCACGCCGCAATCCCTTCTCCTCCATTCTCCTCTCGGGATCTTGGGCACGCACGCACATGCGCCCGGCGTGAGTTTTAAGCCACCGGGTCCGGGACACGAACCACGGTCGACTACGTGGGAGTCCAGCAACATAGCCATTACGCTAACTGCTGGTTCCCTGTTTTTTTAAAGAATTACCTATTCAACTTTTTTTTTAATATTAAAAAACGTTAATGGTTTATTATAATTTATTTTATTTAACAATCTAGGAAGTTTGCAGCCATCAGCAGTTCCAGTGCAATTGGGAATTCAGGGATCTTGGTGGAGCTGTTAATATAACAAACCTTGTAGGTAAAATACACGCATACTTTTTTTTTTTGCTATAGGGCTTGTGCACTTGCCAGAAAGACAGAGAGAGACAAAGAGACAGAAAGCAAAAAATCACCACCCAGGGGGGATGGTCATGCCGCAATCCCTTCTCCATTCTCCTCTCGGGATCTTGGTCATGCACGCATATGCGCCCGGCATGAGCTTACGCCACTGGATCCGGGACTTGAACCACAGTCTACTACATGGGAGTCCAGCGACATAGCCATTACACTAACTGCTGGTCCCAATACACACATACTTTTGACAGCACATATGAAGGCATCCCACCCACCTTAGGGTGACCTGGCATCCCACAAACATCCTGTTCTTGTGACATCCTCTTGGACAGCTGGCTAGAGGAGACAGAAACACAGCCTCCAAAGCTTCCATAGAAAACACAAACTCACCCTGTCTGGTCTCTAGGTCTTTGTCCAGGCATATTTAGGTGCTTAAGTAGCTCATGCCATTAGGAGCAGGCTAATTTTCTTCCCTGTTCTTTTCCTTGCCACAAGCAAGATCTGGATTCAGAATCCTATCCTTTCACTTACCACCTCTGTAAGCCTCATGTTTCTATGGCTTGGTGTCACCATCTGTAAAATGGGTTGAATAAACTGCCCTTTGGCAATTAAAAAAATAAAACAGTAATGACAGACTAATACCAAACACTAGGTCAGTTCTCCAGCTTATTTAACTGCTCAGCTGGAATTTAAGTCAGAACATCACTAACCCTGGGTGCCAAAGCACCACAAAACCAATATGGTCCTCAGATTCAGGGCTTTCAAATAACGAGTCACGTTAGGGCTGTGGATCGCTTTATAAATTTCAGGCTGGGGAAGAGAAGGAGTGAAGTTTCACAGGTAAACCAAAGCCCCTTTTGCTAGGGTGAGAAGTCTGTCGCTGCTTTTGTTTATTTCTTCTGTAAACGTTTCCTCTCTAGCCTCCTGGGCTGTTTTCAAAACTCCTCTGTTTTGGTAGCAGCTCTTCACAAGTCTGCTGGAGGCCACAGGAACTGGCTACAGCCCATCCCACCAGCCACCCCTGCCTCTGAGGTCCCGCCCCCCCCTGCCTCGGAGGTCAGGCTGGACCCCAACAGTGGGCTCTGCAACCCTGCCCCCACCCCAGCTCCTTCCTCACAGGCACAGCTGTGAGGGGGTGGCTGGGGCTGTGGACAACAGGCAAAGCAGCCACACTCAGCCCTTCCCCTAGGTCTCCTGCATCAGCACCTGAAAGCCCCTTGCTCAGGCTGGTCACTCTGATCTTCCACTCTGAAGCTCACACTGCCTTTTCCAGTTCAAGGTAAGCAGGAAGCAGAGAGAATAAAGGAACCCAAACATCTAGGTTCTAGTTCCAGTACTTCGGTGAGCCCTTAGAACAGTTCACTGCACCTTCCTGAGCTTCAGTTTTCTCACCTGTAAAATAAAGGGGAGGGGGGAAAATTACTGGACCCTGAGGTTCCTTCTGAAAAGACCGAACCATTCTCCAAACCAGCCTCTCCTTTTTTATTATTTTATTTAACTTTATTTAGTTAGTTACCAATTTTTTAATTTGACCAGAGAGGGAGAAAGTGAGTGAGAGAAAGAGAGAGAAAGCTGCCAGGTCTGGGACTCAAACCACAGCTGGCCACGTGAGAGTCCAGCACCTTTAACCACCACGCCACCTGCTGGCCCCTCAGCTGCTCCTTTTTAAATCACAGGATAGGCTGACTCCTAGCTCAGTGCCAAATCCCCACTATATTGTAATTTTATGGGGTTCAGTGGTCTAGTGGTTAAGGCACTGAATTCCCATGTGGCCGACTATAGTCTGAGTCCCACACTGTGGCTTGACGCTCATGCTGGGCATGTGTGCATGCAGGCCCAAAATCCCCAGAGGAGAATGGAGGAGAAGGGATTGCAGTGTGGGAGGTGTTTCTTACCTTCAGTCTTTCTGACTCGGTCTCTCCAGCAAGCACATGGGCCCTATATCAAAAATTTCTCAAGAAAAAATTTAATTTTGTGAGAAAGACTCAAGGTCATTGCAAAAATAACAGATTTATTTCCTAAAAATGCTATAACTCAGGGGCCAGCAGGTGGTGTGTTGGTTAAGGCAGCTGGATTCCCACATGGCTGGCCCGGGTTCCAGGCCCGCAACCTGCAGGCTATCGTGGTTCGAGTCCTGAACCTGGCAGCTTGCTTTCTCACTTTTCTTTTCTCTCTCTGTCTCTCTCTCTGGTCAACTTTAAAAATAAATAAGTAAATAAATAAATAAAATAATGACAATGAATAAAATTAAAATAATTCTTTTTTAAAAAATTATTTATTTAACTTCATTTATCCATTCACTTATTTTTTTAATTTGACGACAGAGAGACACAGAGGGGAAAAGTGAGAAAGCAAGCCATCAGGTCTGGGACTTGAACCATGGTCAGCCATGTGGGAGTGTCCAGCACCTTAACCCCCATGCTACCTGCTGGTCCCAAAATTAAAATAATTCATTAAAAGCATAAAAGACTATAAATCTGTGATGACAGGAACTTATATTCCCAGCATCTTGCACAGTGTTTGACACACAGTGAGCTCTAAATACATTTTTAACTCTATGTAAAGTTCACTGTATTTATTTCTCCCATGAGTGAGAGACAGAGAGAGAACACCTGCAACAGGATCTTTTTTTTTTTTTTTTTTTTGGGGGGTTTTTTTTTAGGGCCCGCGCCC
>NW_006159858.1:4257678-4264763 GCF_000334495.1 Tupaia belangeri chinensis
TGTGCTTGCCAGACAGAGAGAGACAGAGAGACAGAAAGCGAGAAATCACCCCCCAGGGGGATGTCCATGCTGCAATCCCTTCTCCTCCATTCTCCTCTTGGGATCTTGGGCACACACACACACGTGCTCAGCGTGAGTTTTAAGCCACCGGGTCCGGGATGCAAACCACGGTCGACTACATGGGAGTCCAGCGACATAGCCATTACGCTAACTGCTGGTCCCAACAGGATCTTGATGCCACAGTGCACCCCAGCTTTTGTCAGCCCCAGATTGTGGGCACACGCACAACTGTGTGTGCAGAGAGGTCTGTGAGCATGAAACTGGAACCCTCCCATGTGGCTCAGTCACTGTTTACTGTGGCACCACTGGCCCCACCCTCCATATTTTTTAACTTTTTTTTTTAAAGAAAGATTTCTATTTGTTCGTTCATTTATTTTCATTTGACCAGAAAATGACAGACACACAGAGAGAAGGAAAGTTCGAAAGAAAGCCACCAAGTCTGAGACTCGAACTATGATTGGCCATATGGGATTGCCCAGTGCCTTCACCACCACGCCACCTGCTGGTGCCTTTTTTTTTTATTTTTAAGTTTATCCATCTCTCTTCCACGAACAAGAGTCTGGCACCTTCGACAAGGTTTTCAAACTGCAATGTACCCTGAGCTCCAGCCAGCCCCAAATCACGAGCATGTGTGTTCCCTCCCGGCATGTTCAAAGATACCTAAATGTGAGTTCAGAACCCTCCCTTGAGAATCTGCTTTGCAGGCGAAGCCTTACTGCTGTGGTGATCTTTCTAAATAAACGAAGGCCTCGTGGTTTCATTACACTCTATTTAACTGAAGCTACACCTCCGTCAGTCACTCAATCACTTATTGAGCCCCTGCTCTGTACCTGGCTCTGAACCCTGGTACAGTGTGGCTGCCCAGGATTTAAATAAACTTCTGTGACTACTTATAAACAAAATAACTGGAGACCGAGGCGGAGAATTAAAAGCAAGGCGAGGAGATTCCTCAACATATTAATGAGAGAGTTAGCTGAGAAATAAAGGACTTCTCTGTTCCCATCCCGGAGGCTTCTGATAGCCAGCATTCTAATAAAAGTCGCTTTAACCGGCTTCACACTTCCAAAGCCAAAATTAACACCATACAACGGAAGGCCCCAAATAAATTCAGAAGGTAAGACCGGAGCCAAGGAGGGGACTCAGATTTAGTTTTGAAAAGGAAATCTTGAAGCCCTCTCCTGTCTCAACCCAACTCACTCTCGGAACACGCCCTAACCCCCGCCAGGTTGCTCAGGCCCTGCTGGCCCCAGCTCCTCCCTCAGGTGAAGCCATTCTCAAATTAAATCACAAAGAGGGGCAGCGGGTCTGTAATGATCTGTGTTTATTTAGTAAATGGCTTGATTGCCCTCATTTGTGGAGATTAAGGGTTAATTTCCCAAGGCAAAGAGAACTGATTTCATGAAGGACAGCCCTAGAGGATTCAGAGAAAAAAAAAAAAAAATCAAACTTCTTCCCCCACCACCACCAGGCTACTTTCCATAGTTTTGGCCTTTCGGTGGCCTCTCCTGCCAGGTAGCCACAGGCCCTGGGTTCACCAAGGTTCCAAGGAAGGATTTGGTAAACAAAGGCTTAGGAATTCTTTAGGCCCCTTCAAACTGACATCTGGCAAAGTCGAGATCGCATAGATCACGGAGCAGTTTCGCTCACCCACCCCCCCCTTCTGGCTTTGAAAGGCAAATGTTTTGAGATTTGTGTTCTCTCCCATTCACAGAGTTTCTAATCAAGTGGAGTCAAGCCACTTTGTCTACACCTTAATTGAAGAGCCTGGCTCTAGAGTTTAAAGTACTATTTATAAGGGTAGGGAGGAGGCAGGGAAAGGGAGAGAGAAAGGGGTACTAAGTGGAAATGTGAAAGGGAACAAAAGCCATGGGAAGTGGCCCTTACAGGGACACGCGGGGAACTGCGTGGTGGCCTTCTGAGCACAGTCGGGTACAGATTGTAAGTGGCTGAGCCCGGCAATGGAGCCCGCATGGGGAACTGCAGGGAGACGGGCTCGATTTCCACCCCGACTTCCCTAGCACACAAGTCCATGCCATGGGCAGTCCTGGCTGAGGTGGGAACCCTGGCATGAGCCATGGGCTGGCAGAGCTGGGCCAGATCACAAAGCCCAGCTCCCCCATTGACGGAACGAGGTTCAGGAGGTGAACTGACTCCCCCAAGGCCAGGGGTGAGCGGCTGGACCAAGAGGCTAAGAATTCTTCTCATTCCCTCCACTGTAACTTGAGTCTCCTCTGTTCGATCCTCTGGAGATTGCAACGACCACATCCATCTGAAAACAAACTTGTGCGCACTTGGGGAAACAGTTAAATGACTTCATGTATTTTCCCAAGAGAAACACACGGACTTGCACCTTGTCTTCTCATCAGCTATTTGGGTTCCTGGCTGCACAGCAGGCTCATCCCAGGAGCTTTCAAACAGACTCTCCAGGGTGGGCCCAGGAAGGAGGGTCTTCAAAATGAAATCTCTAGCACCAACCCCCTCCCCCACCTTTGAGAATCACCTTTTTAACTCACGGTTTACTCTTCACATTGGTTCCTTCCTGCTGCTTGTCTTCAGTGTATGTACCTCAAGTTTATGTTCAATTTGAAAAACAGAAATGGGGGACCAGCAGATGGCATAATGGCTACGGTGCTGGACTCCCATGTAGTCAACCTCGGTTCAAGTCCCAGATCCAGTGGCTTAAACTCACGCCAGGTGCATGTGCGTGCGTGCCCAAGATCCTCAGAGGAGAATGGAGGAAAAGGTATTGTGGTGTGGCCATCCCCACCAGGGGGTAATTTCTTGCTTTCTGTCTCTCCGTCTCTCTCTGTCTTTCTGGTGAGCGCACACACCCTATAGCAAAAACCTCTTCCCCCCCCCCAAAAAAAAAGAAAAAAAGAAAAAAGAAATGGGACCAGTCTCATGGCCTAGTGGTCAAAATTAGAACTGGAAGCCTGAAAAACATGCCAGGTGCATGTGAATGCATGACCAAAGTCCTGACAGATGTAGATGGCATGAAGGAGAACGGACTGCATATGATCATGCCCCACTGTGGGGTGGGGAGGTGTGCTTTCTCTCTCTCTTTCTCTGGCCAACACATATGCCCTTTGGCAATCACCCTCTGCCAATTAAAAAGAAGTAATTTTCCCCTTCAATTTGTCGAGGGAGTGAGTGTGTGCCAGAGAGAGACAGAGCGAGAGAAGGAAAGTAAGAAAGTACCCCTGCCCCATGAGGGAAGGTCATGCCACAATCCCTTCTCCATTGCTCTCTCCTTTGGGGATTTTGGGCACACGCGCGGAAACACACACACACACACATACACACACCACACATACACACACATACACACGTGGCATGTTGCTCAAGCCCCCAAGTCCACGGTCTCAAACCATACCATCAGCCATGTGGGATCTAGCCACCTCAACAACCATGCCCTAGGCTTCCCCTCCAAAATAAAATAAAGTTTTAAAAATAAAATTGAAAAATAACAGTGCATTGTTGGCACGTCTTTAGCTTGTGGCCTATCAGGATTCCCTAGCTAGTCCTTATTCCCTGCGGTCCTGTGACTCCGCAGTTCATTCATCTTTATTTTCATTAATTTCATCTGACTGACGAATTGCATGCTTCAATTCACTAAATCAAATACCTACATTGTGAAAAGCAAAGGAGAAAAGTAAGATATAGTTCCTATTCTCAAAGGAAATAAGGATAGGAAAAGCAACAAAATAACTAAAATACAAGAGAAAAATAAGGTAATATTGGGAAAAAAAAAACCTCAAAGAAAGGTGGTGAAGAAAAATGGCATTTGGTGAGTGGCAACCATGTGCTGGACATCGTGTGATTAAACTAGAGCTATGCTTGACTGTGAGGCATAGGAAAATCTGGAATAGTGGTGGCTAAAACAAGATAGAGGTCAGGCCAGCAGGTGGTATAGTGGTTAAAGCACTGGACTCCCACTTGGCCAGCCGTTTGGTTCAAGCGCCAGACCTGGTGGCTCGAAACTCATGCTGGGTGCGTGTGCATGCATGCCCAGAATCCCAAGAGGAGAAGAGAGGAGAAAAGATTGCAGTGTGACCATCCCCACCCGGGGGGCCGGGGGGTATGATTGCTCGCTTTTTGTCTCTCTGGCAAGCACATGCACCCTGTAGCAAAAATCTCTCTCTCAAAAAAACAAAACCAAACCAAAAAAAACCCACCAAAACAGAAGTTTATTTTGTTTCTCACCCTCATTGGAGAAATCTAGACAACCTATGTCCCAGACTAGCACAGTGTGCTATAGTGTTAGAGACTCGGGCTCCTGGGGTCGGCAGGTGGTGTGGTGGCACTAGACTGGGGCACTGGACTCCCACATGGTTGACCATGGTTCAAGTCCTGGACCTAGCAGCTTGCTTTCTCACTTTCCCTCCCTTTCTCTCTGTCTCTCTTTGGTCAAATTAAAAAAAAAAAAAAAAGAATGATGACAAATAAAATTAAATGAATAATTCTTTTAAAAAAGAGAGAGAGAGAGGCTCCTAACTTTTGCTCCAAGGCCCATGACCACCTCAGGACTTCCAGCCATCAGGAGGTGGGCAGGAGGGTACATCTACTCCCTTCTTGTGCACATCACACTACCAGGACATCCCATGGCTAGATCTCAGTCTCAGACTAGAAAATGAAACCTTTATTCCAATTGGTCACAATTAGTTGTCTCCTTTGGAAGCAGGTGTCCCTTTACCCTCCCTTCCTTGCTTTTTCCTCCCCTCCTTCCTACCCTTCCCTCTCTTCCTTCCTTCCCTCCATATTTTCCGACTACAAAAGGGCCCTGGAATCTGCCTTTCCTTCCATTGCATCTGTGGCCACCAGCTCATTGCTCTTTGTACCCATCTCACGGCCTCTCAGCCCTGCCTCCTCCAGCCTTCCACTGCCTCTGGCTCGTTCCCTTCACATTGAATTGTTCTCGGCTTCTGCAAGTGTATTTTATACTCAGATCCTAAGTGAAAGCATCTGATTAGGGTGGGCCCTCTAGGTCCAGTCTGCAGCCCCGGTGGACAGCTGTCTCATGGCAGACGCCCTCATGGCTGGGTCACATGATCAGTGCCTGACTCCGTCATCTGAGCAGAGTTCATGCAGTACAAGGTATAAGGATGGCAAAGCCAATCTGAGGAAATGCTATGAAGTCAACCGTGGGAGTAGCAGCTGTTACATTTCAGAATAGCCACTGTGAACTTGTCAAGACTCATAAATAAGGTCTTCGGCCAACATCACATGATGCAGCCAAGCCCTCTCGCTCTCTCTCTCTCTCTCTCTCTCTCTGTCACTTTACACACAATATACTCCCCTATGATTCATCATTATTCTACCACTCAATCCAAAGGCATTCAGTCTGGGGCCAGCAGATGGCAAAACAAAACGAAAAGGCAAAATAACCTGGAAAAAGTACATTCTATAAACCCTGTGATAGGCTAGAGCCAGCTCTTAGGGACTGTGAAGCTGATAATGTGCTTCTGTTTCAAACTCCAAGTTAAATTATATTATGTTGGCTTTAAATCAGCCATGGTAGTAATATTTACACCATGGAAATTGGCAAATATACAGATCAGGGCCTTTTTCCTAGAGAGTCGGTTGCTAAACATTTGCCAGCATACCACTGTAAAAAAATTACAACCACAGAACGAGCCAGAGCCACAAAATATGCAGCTAACTTCGCCTTTTATTTTATCTCTATGATTCGCATCCATATTACCAAACCAGGATTCTGCCCTGATGATTTTCGCCCATGGTTCACAAGGCATTTTGCAAATATTATCTCATCAATTATCACAACGCCCTGGGGCGAGTTAGGGAGGGTAAGTGACCTGCCTAACTGTAGAGGAAATCAGTGGTGAAAAGCAGAGCTAAACCACCTCCAAACTCTTCCTACACATCTGTACTGCATAGGCTGTCATTAAGACATGGGTTACAATTACCAATGGTGCTTTTACCTCATAACCCAGATAGCTGGCCGCTTGCTAAAGACTGCGTTCTAAATGCACTGCTGAGCATCAGCGCCTTAGAATGGCCACCCTCTGCACTTGGGGGATTTTTCTCAGGATTGCTGATGGTCTTTTATTAACTTCCATAATCTGTCTCTTGAATCCAATGATATGTGTCAAGAACAACAACAATAACAACAACAAAAATAACAGCTGGCCAGAGTTAGGGCTCTGTTCTGACTCTAACAGATGCAAATGGTACCTTTTTATTTGTATTTATAAAGCATTTTTATTTGTTACCTTTTCTCTGAATCCCCCCAAGGGCAGATACTTAAGGTTGTTTCTCTGGGGCCAGCAGGTGGTATGGTATGGTGGTTAAGGTGCTGGACTCCCATACGACTGACTGCGGTTTGAGTCCTGAACCTGGTGGCTTGCTTTTTTACCTTCTCTCTCTCTCTCTCTCTGGTGAATACATGTGCCCTACAGCAAATTTTAAAAAAAAATAATAATAAATTAAAAATTGATAAATAATTATTATTTGGCGGTGGGGGGAGGTTTTCGTTATAGGGCATGTGTGCTTGCCAGAAAGAGAGAGACAGAAACAGAAAGCGAGAAATCACTGCCCGGGGGAGATGGCCACACTGCAATCCCTTCTCCTCCATTCTCTTTTCAGGATCTTGGGCACGCACACACATGTACCCAGCATGAGTTTAAGCTACAGGGTCCAGGACTCGAACTGTGGTTGACTACATGGGAGTCCAGCGACATAGCCATTACATCAACTGCTGGTCCCTTTATAAATAATTATTTTTTAAAAAGAAACGTCTAGGGGCCGGCAGGTAGCGTGGTGGCTAAGGGCACTGGATTCCCACGTGGCTGACCACAGTTCAAGTCCTGGACCTGGTGGCTGGCTTTCTCACTTTCCCTTTCTTTCTCTCTCTGTCTCTCTCTGGTCAAATTAATAATAATAATAATAATAATAACAAATGGAATTAAATACATAAAATAAATATTTTTTAAAAAAAAACAAAAAAAAACAAAGGGACCAGCAGTTAGCATAATGGCTATGTTACTGGACTCCCATGGATGCGCATA
>NW_006159858.1:4264806-4269368 GCF_000334495.1 Tupaia belangeri chinensis
CCCTATAGCAAAAAATCTCCAAAAAAAAAAAAAAGAAAGAAATGTCTAAGAGTTGTTTCTCTCTGCGACTCTTCTTCCTAGTACTCAGAAATGAAAGAATGAATGAATAACCCTTTAGGTTAGCAGTCTGTAAAATGGCTCTCACCATCCTGGCCCTCCAAGGGGGTCTCCCACCCTAATGTAATCTCTACTTCCCCTTGAGTGCAGGCAGATTTAGAGACTTGCTTCTAATGAACAGAATATGGCAAAAGCAACAGGATGTCACTTCCAAATAAGGTTATAGAAAGACTTCCATCCTTTTAAAAAAATGATTCATTTATTTCTAAGAACAAGAAAGCATCCTCAACAGGGTCCCAATGTCCTGACCCCCCCCCTCAGTCCTTAGCCAGCCCTGGATCATGAGCACGTGTGCCTGGCATACTCAGGGAGGGCTCCAGACTTGAATCCAGAACCTCTCCATGTGAATTGCCTTGCAGAGCATCACATTTTACCACTGTGCCACCATCCAACCCCTCGATCTTTTTTTTTAAAGAATTATTTTATTTAACTTTATTTATTATTATCATTATTATTTTCTAGTTTGATCAGAGAGACACACAGAGAGAGAGAGAGGAAGTGAGAAAGCAAGCCACCAGGTCCAAGACTTGAACCATGGTCGACCATGTGGGAGTCCAGCGCCTTTTACCACCATGCCACTTGCCGGTCCCTCAATCTTTTTTTAAAAAACGTTTATTTATTTACTTTTTCCATAAGAAAGAGAAAGAAAGAGAGAAAGAGAGGCACCCACTATCCACCCCAGCCTCAAGTGACCAGGACCAGGGGGATGTGCACACCCCTAGGCACATATGGACCTTGCCATATGGCCTCAGCACTGAGGCACGTTATCTTACGCTGTGCCACCACAGCTGGTCTGCAACTCCCATTGACTGCCATCTTCATGTGCTCTCCCTCTTTCTCTCCGAGCCCTCGCTTTGAGGCCAGCAGGGTTCCATTTGAGCGGCCTTTTAAGAGACCCACATGGCAAGGAACTGATATCTCTGACCAACAGCTAGTGAGAACCAGAGGCCTGCCTACAGCCACTTGGTTGAGTTTAGAAGTGGGTTCTCCAGTCAAACCTTGAGGGCAATGCAGCCCCAGTCAATGCCCTGATTAGGGTCTTGTAAGAGACCCCAAGGCAGAAGAAGACCCAGCAAAGCAGATCCTAACATACAGAAACTGTGAGATTCTCTGTTTGTTGTCTTAAGCTGCTACATTTTGGGAACTGACAACCTAAAAAGCTCTCAACCAGTAAGAGAAATTTTGGTCAAAGAAATCCAATGGCTGTCAGCCATTTAAATGGAGGACGAGGCTCGCCCACCGAATGTGATTATAGCACGGCCCTCCTCTTCTTCAATTTAGACATCTTTAACATTCGTAACTCTTGAAAGGGTATCAGGGATAAGGATATTCTCAATTTTGTAATGTTTCAACACCCCAAGCAACAATGAACACGAGCCAGTAGTAGCCTGGCAACTGGAAATGCCAAGTCTTCAGTGTTTCAGAGTCAGTGTCTGGTTAAAGAGAGGCCAGAAAGGGAAGCATGTGCTCAGAGTAGCCCTTTCTGGTCTTGCATGAGTAATTCTTGCAGCTGGAGTTTTACTACCACTACAGGGTTGTGGCACCATGACGGTGGTCACTTTGGATCTGGCCTCACATCAGAACGTAATTCAGCTAGATCAACCTGGGACTCGGCCAAAATAAGTAGCATTAGAAAAACTGGAGCCAATAAACAGCATCACTTGGCTATGGGACTACACCACGGAGATGTGAAGAAATAAAGGCCTTTGTTAGTTTAAAGGGCAGGGACAATTGGAAGTTTTGCAGTAGACAGTTACAAAATTTTCCAGCCTTAGCTCTCCAAAGAAGATAGCAGTTAGTGGCTTTGGGAGTTGGGTGTGGACAGTGTTGCTTGGAAAATAAAATTAAATTGATCCTGGACAGAATGTAACCCAGTGTTGCTATTAATGCAAATTAAATTGGTCCTAAACAGAGTGTAGCCCAGTGTTGCTACATTTGTCATAGAACCTAAAATGGGGTATTTGGCCCCTTCCATAGTGAACTCACTTTCTCTCACCTACTCCCTTTATAAATTAGCTCCTTGCCATCATAGCATTCGACATCAGGCGAGGTATGGAAAGATACAGCACACCTCTTTCAAACAGTGGTTCTTCTTTCTTGGAATAATATTGCATTATTGTTTTTAAAACCTTCCTAAAATATAAACAAAATAATCTCCAAAAATTTTGCCTCTGCTTTTTGCATTTGTCTGCCTTCGACAGAACAAGAGGACTTACATCTGTGAGATTGTCCATCTGGGATGGGTTTTCTGCATCTCCTATGAGTAGACTGTTCTAAGAATATTTCATTCATCCCTTGTAATTTTTTTAAAAGGATGTTCTCTTTCTTTCTTTCTCAATTATTATCCCTATTACCTAGCATCAGAGCTGTCTGGGGTTATACGATGAGAAGTAGAAGCTCATCAGCTAAACTGCTTTTAGCTACATTTGAGACAGTGTTTTATCCTGTCGGTTTTCATTTTATTTGATGACAGTGCTTGGTATTTCTCCCACAATAAGCAAAGATGACTTAGATCAGTGGCCTGATGAATAAGCATGAAAATTTGATTTAGAAAAGAAGGATTTCCTGAAGCTCATGGAGAGAAAAAAGGAATCTAACCCCCCACCACACACACTTTAAATGACAAAGCAAAGCACACCATTGTCTTTAAACAACATCTTTCAAGGAAATATCAACACTCCCCGATGTTAGGTAATAGGAATAATATTTCAGGGGAAAAAAAAAGCCCTTACAAAAATACACGAGAAGAATGAAATATCTTTAAAAATGAATAGTATTAATCCTTTATATTACCTTCAGGGAGATATCCCAATATAAAAACTTTTTTTGTTTTTTTTAAGAAAGAAAAAAGGTCAGGGTGTGAGGGGGAAATATGCTTAGGAAGAAAAACCGACCTCAGCTGAGAGCCGGATGGAGGATGTGAGGAGTCTGACACCCTGCCTGGGTCCAAAGCATTCAGCCCTTTAGACCCATTAACAGGAGCGGGAAACGACACAGAACTGTGAAGTAGGAAGAAAGATTCCCAGCAAACTTGGGGGATAGAAAATAAATAAAAGAAAAATAGAGGAAGCCAAAATCTCCCCTGGATGCGAATTTAATTAATTATCTTATATTTCACCATCAGTTTTTCCTTGCTGGAGAACGGGAGGAGACTGCGGACAGCAACTTCTGCCAACCTTCTACCACATCAGAAATCCAGGAGTTCCAGCCTCTGATCTGAGACCGGCAGAAGGGCTCCGCAGGAATAACGTTTTTTGAGGCACAGACTTGCTGAATGTGTGTGTGTGAGAGAGAGAGAGAAAGAGACAGAAACAGAAAAAGGGAAAGTGATTGACTTTTCCTTTTTCCACTTTCCTTGGGAACTTGGGATATTCCTGTCTGCCCAGAGAGGGGAGAGCCCCCCCCCCCCGTAACTTCCCAACCTCTCCAGGAGTAGCCCGAGAGCGCGCGCCAGCGCCCAGTCCTTGGAGCAGGGCGAAGATTTGACAGAGAACAAAAGAACACTTGCCAATCAGAAAACGCTCCCGAGAAAGAGAACCCCCTCTTTGTGTTTTGAAAACCCTTTAATTAGCAACTGCAGTGGTTCCTAATACGCGTGAAAACTTCTCGAGGCAGATTCCAAACGGAAGGTCAAATTACTGCTTTTGCAGCTAAGAGTCCCAAGTCCCCGAAAGGCCGCACGCGGCAGAACTAGAGAAAACAGGGCAACCGAAGACGCTCTGTAAATCGTACCGAGTGTTCTTGGGCTCTCGGTCTCAGGTTACTTTTATAATCATTTCCCACAACGCTGTCTTGGTTATCTTAAAACCTCACCAAAGCGGCACTAGCCCCCCAGACTCAGGGTCGTGCACGCGGGCGGGGTGGCCTGGGCCCGGGTCCTTTCCGCGCCCCCTCTCCGGGCCCTCTCCTCCGAAGGGTCTGCACTTCCTCCGCCGGCAGTCGGCCCCCTCGGCTCGACTCCGATTTCATCTCCAAGGCGGCCCCTCCCCCTTTTTACAACTGGGGGAGGGGATGTGAGGGGGGTTTGTGGCCTCACGTGGTCTGCGGGACCTGGGCAAAGAAAAGCGATCCGCAAGGCGCACCCCCTTCTCGCCCCGTAGCGAACCCCATATGCAGGAACAGGCTGTCCCCAAGTCGCCGCCTGCATCCAGCATTTTCAGCCCGGGCAGTGCTAACGTGACTCCGGGACACGTCTCTCCGCCCAGGCGCTACACGGTTCCCAGCTCGTGCCCGCAAAAGCCTTTCGCGAATGCGCCCTTCAGCTCTGGAATGTGTATTTTAATGTACCCGGAAGACGAACAAATCTGAAGCAAATTCCCTTTCTGGGGCGTTTTTCCCCCCTGAGCGAATTCAGGGTAAAAGTTTTTCCTAACTTTTCCCTCCCAGTCCCTGCCCCTCCCCTCAGGAATCCGCCCAGAGCGCTGCAGACACCGCCTCCCCGCTCC
>NW_006159858.1:4270229-4271062 GCF_000334495.1 Tupaia belangeri chinensis
GGGGGAGAGCGCAGCGGCACCCGCGGCCGGCGATGCGGGGCCCCGGCGCGGCCGCGTCGCGCTCGCCCTTGGGCCTGTGCGCCCAGGTTCTGGCGCTAATGGGCGCGCTGTCCGTGGGTGCCGGAGCGCAGCCATACCACGGCGAGAAGGGCATCTCGGTGCCGGACCACGGCTTTTGCCAGCCCATCTCCATCCCGCTGTGCACGGACATCGCCTACAACCAGACCATCCTGCCCAACCTGCTGGGGCACACGAACCAAGAGGACGCTGGCCTCGAGGTGCACCAGTTCTACCCGTTGGTGAAGGTGCAGTGTTCTCCGGAGCTGCGCTTCTTTCTGTGCTCCATGTACGCGCCCGTGTGCACCGTGCTCGATCAGGCCATCCCGCCGTGCCGCTCCTTGTGCGAGCGCGCCCGCCAGGGCTGCGAGGCGCTCATGAACAAGTTCGGCTTCCAGTGGCCCCAGAAAAACGAGCACTTCCCGGTGCACGGCGCGGGCGAGATCTGCGTGGGCCAGAACACCTCGGATGGCTCGGGAGGCCCAGGCGGCGGCCCCACAGCCTACCCCACCGCGCCCTACTTGCCGGATCTGCCCTTCACTGCGCTGTCCCCGGGGGCCGCAGATGGCAGGGGCCGCTCTGCCTTCCCCTTCTCGTGCCCCCGCCAGCTCAAGGTGCCCCCTTACCTGGGCTACCGCTTTCTGGGTGAGCGCGATTGCGGCGCCCCGTGTGAGCCCGGCCGCGCTAACGGCCTCATGTACTTCAAGGAGGAAGAGAGACGCTTTGCCCGCCTCTGGGTGGGCGTATGGTCCGTGCTGTGCTGCGCCTCGACGCTC
>NW_006159858.1:4271169-4277167 GCF_000334495.1 Tupaia belangeri chinensis
CTTCCTGCCGGAGGACCGCGCCGTGTGCGTGGAGCGCTTCTCGGACGATGGCTACCGCACGGTGGCGCAGGGCACCAAGAAGGAGGGCTGCACCATCCTCTTCATGGTGCTCTACTTCTTCGGCATGGCCAGCTCCATCTGGTGGGTCATTCTATCGCTCACTTGGTTCCTGGCGGCGGGCATGAAGTGGGGCCATGAGGCCATCGAGGCTAACTCGCAGTACTTCCACCTGGCGGCGTGGGCCGTGCCCGCCGTCAAGACCATTACTATCCTGGCCATGGGCCAGGTGGACGGGGACTTGCTCAGCGGGGTGTGCTACGTGGGCCTGTCGAGCGTGGACGCGCTGCGGGGCTTTGTGCTGGCGCCGCTGTTCGTCTACCTCTTCATCGGCACGTCCTTCCTGCTGGCTGGATTTGTGTCTCTCTTCCGCATCCGCACCATCATGAAGCACGACGGCACCAAGACCGAAAAGCTGGAGAAGCTGATGGTGCGCATCGGCGTCTTCAGCGTGCTCTATACGGTGCCGGCCACCATCGTGCTGGCCTGCTATTTCTACGAGCAGGCCTTCCGAGAGCACTGGGAGCGCACCTGGCTCCTGCAGACCTGCAAGAGCTATGCTGTGCCCTGCCCACCTGGCCACTTCCCACCCATGAGCCCCGACTTCACCGTTTTCATGATCAAGTACCTGATGACCATGATCGTGGGCATCACTACTGGCTTCTGGATCTGGTCGGGCAAGACCCTGCAGTCGTGGCGCCGCTTCTACCACAGACTCAGCCACAGCAGCAAGGGGGAGACAGCGGTATGAGCCCCAGCCCGCTCTCATACCCTTCCTACCCCTGCCCCCTTGCAGGGGGAGAGGTGCGGTAGGGAAGGAACTGTGGGTGGGGGGCCTGTTACTGTAACCTCCTCCCTCCACGTAGAAGTGACCTGGAAGTGAGAAGTTATTTGCAGATTTGGGGTGAGGGAGGCCTAGGTGGAAAGGGGGTTTGGATGAAAAGACTTCTGGCAAAAAGACTCGCAGGGTGATGATAGTAATAACGATGTGAATCATGAAAGGTACGGGCGGGTTTGGGCCTATGAGGAAGACGGAGACCTGCCGGTCAAGACTGCTGTGACTTCTTCCCAGCTACGGGGCTGAACTGCCAGCGGCTCTCAGCGATCCCTCTGCTGCAAGGCTAGTGGCCTGTCCTCACTCCTGTGAGGCCCTGGGGGGAAAAGGTACAGCTCCGTCTGAGCAGCCGCTTTGTTGGGAAGAGGGAGGACCTCCTGCGGTGTCCTTGTCAAGCAGTGGTCAAACCATAATCTCTTTTCACTGGGGCCAAACTGGAGCCCAGATGGGTTAATTTCCAGGGTCAGACATTACAGTCTCTCCTCCCCTGACCCCTCCCGCCCGTTTTTCCTCCCCTACTCCTTTCAAGTGGTGGAGAACGGCATCTGGAAGTCTTGGGAGGCCTGTCTGCTAGAATCCTAACGTCAGGATGCAAAAGAAATGACCACACCTTTGGGAGATGAGGCCAGGGAGAGGAGTGGGAGGTTTTCTACTACTTTTTCGTTTTCTAGGGAAGGCAGGAGGCAGAAAGGGTGTTTTGTTTGGTTTCATACCCTGAAAAGAAGTGATGACTTGTTGCTTTTCAGAACAGGAATGCATTTTGCCCCTTGTCTTTGTTGTAAGAGACAAAAGAGGAAATAAAAGTGTCTCCCTGTGGAAAGGCATAACTGTGAAGACAGCAACTTTTAGAGGCCAAGCAGCGCAAATCTGAGGTTTCCCTTTGGTTGTTAATTTGGTTGAGATCAACATTCCTTTTTAAGGAAAAGTGAAGGGCAATGTGCTTCCATACCCCATTCAGTCCGAGGTTCTGATTTGGCTAAAGGAAAGGCAAAGGGTTTTGTTTGTTTTAAATAAATTTAACTCAGAACACATGATCCAACAGTCTCTCTCAAAGTGTTCAGGGAACCCTCCATTTTTTCTTGCTATAAGTCTGTTTGGGAGTTCTTTTTCTCCCCCCTCCAGTTTGAATCCTTTGAGATAAAAGGAAACATAACAATGCTTTCAGCCTCATAATAAAGAAAACTTTAAAAAAAAAAAAAAGAAAGAAAAGAAAATGGCAAGAACCATTTTGTCCTGTGTTCTTGGTTCCACAAATGTGTTTCTAAATCACTGTGTGTATGCTGACCCTGTCTCTGTGGTTGGGTGGGGAAGTGATCTGCAGAAATGATAGTGATCCGAGGGAAGTTCGAACCGTGGGCCCCATTTTTAAAGAAAGTCATTAAAAGAAGGTAAACTTCAAAGTGATTCTGAAGTTCTTTGAAATGTGCTGGAAGACTTTAATAATCTTAAACCATATACTTTTTTTTTCTGTAATAGAACTCTGATTCTTTTGCATAATGGTGTAAAACTGAGCAGAGATTCATGGAGGCTAACCTTTGACACTACCCTCCACTTCTTGTAATACCGTCCTTTCTCTGAGAACGGGTTTTAAATGCCAATCACAGAGGGTACTGTCAGAGTACAAGTTTCTTTCTCTATGTAATGTTCAGTTGAGTGGAGCTGCTTTTTACATTAAAGTTCAAACTGATCTTGTGTTTCTTACACCTTCAAAACTGTCTGATCCATCAGCTTTTTAAAACTCCCATTACACCGGTTTTGGCATCTTTTGTGTTGTATCTCTTAAGTGCATGTGAAATTTGTAAAATAGAGACAAGTGCAGTATGTATATTTTGTAAATCTCCCATTTTTGTAAGAAAATATATATTGTATTTATACATTTTTACTTTGGATTTTTGTTTGGTTTCGCCTTTAAAGGTCTACAATGAAGCCCCACTTTCTCACATGTACAGATCACAAATAAATTTTTTTTAAATACCAAAGTGAATGTTTGTTTAGTTTATTATTCCTTTATCATTAAACCGTAGAATGGAACCTTGTGATACGGAAAGAAGGAAGGTATGGAGGCACATCGATGGGTGTGTCTTCAATAGAGAAGGATGGTATATATTACTGAGGTGTTTTCTTTCCCCTTCGCCTTTTAAAATGCAGAATGTAATGAATGCCTTGACTGTCTTAATTTTTTTTTGTTGTCGCTGCTTCCTGCCTCCCTCCGCACCACCCCACCACACACACCCTTAAGCCTTTTCACATCCTGCTTTGGGTGACCTACTGAAGGTACGGAATAAGCATCTCTTTTAGAGAAGTGCCGTCTGGTTCATGTTTTTACTACCCTTAGGAGATATATGAAAGAAGTCCATATATGAAAGAGGACTAGAAGATATTTTTGGTATTTTCTAATAATGCTTTCCTTAGGAAGAATTCAGTGAGTTTTTTTTTTTTTTTAACTGATTGGTGTTTTTCTATTCTAATGTGCCTTATCTAAATTGCTAATACTCTGGGCTCAGGAGGTAGAGAAAGTCAGTAGCCGCTTCCAGATAAGAACAGACACCCTGCTTGTGGGGCGCTCTCAGCTGAAGGCTCCACTCTGCCTTCGAGGTAAGCCAAACCAGAGGTCAAGCGGCTCCCCAATGTGGCAATGACTCAGCAGCTGCAGCAGCCTGACCCAGGGATGGCCTCAGAAGCCACGAAGCTATTCTTTCCTCCTGTAGAAAGAGGCTAACTTTGGAATCAGATTAGGCAGAGAAGCCTTCACTATCCAGGCACTTGGTCATAAACAGTGCTTCGGGGCAATGGTAAAGGCATTCTAATATCTCCAATGCCCAGTTTTACTAGTTTTTTTTTTTTCTTCTTTTTTTCCTACTTGCCTCTCTTTAACTCAGGTGCCTATTTCCTGCCTTTTTATATATTCTGATCACTTTATTCTCTGACAGCTGAACAGACCCATGAGCAAACTAGGGGCTGCTGTTTCACCTATCCTGCTTTCAGCTCAAAGTTTCTAGAGTTCTAAAGCACAACAGAAACAGTTGTGTTTTTGTTTTAATTAACAGGCTCACACACATGGCTGGTGTGTTTTACAAACACATGGGATGAAAACCAGTGACAGACATTTCTCCCCAGGAGGAGGAAGCCGTGTGTATACACTCCGAGCAGAGTAGCTTTTCTTTAAGATACTCCTGGGTTTTGAACATCACAATGGGTGTGAGGTCATCTTAAGCTGTGAAGATTACAGCATCAAAGAAGGAAAAAAAAAAAACATAGCGACTTCAGGTCTCGTAAGGTTGATCCAGTTTTGCTATAAAATGACACCTTGTAGGTTAAAGCATGCCTCTCTTAACGCGCACTAATACCGCCTGTTAAGAATGTTTGCTTTTAGAGTCAGTGGAAGGCTCCCAATGGGGTTTTTTTCTTGCAAATTAACTGCTGAAGGCATTTAGACCCTTCTACTGGGAGAACTGTGTGGCTGCTTCTGAGAACGTGTCCCCTTCCTTGAATCAGTCTTGTCTTTCAGGGCTTTCAAAGATTGAGGAGAGTTGCTCTTTAGTGGAGGAACAAAGACAGTATGTGAATAAATTGCTACCTGCTTTTTTGTAAGCAAAGATAAAAGTGTTCAGTTTAATTCCGTTCTCATTGTGGTGTGTTCTTAGGCAGTCAATTCTTACCTTCCTAAGAATGTTAGAAGCTGGGGATTTTTCTCAAGGAGGTACATCTCAGCAGAAAATATGTGAAGGAGAGTGTTTCTGAAAGGGCATGTGTAGAGTTGAAGAAAAACATTGGCAGGAGTTTGGTGTTAATCTCCAGATAAGGAGCAGAAACGTTTGTGAAAATTTTCTGCAGTTTATAAAACAAAACTAGTCTACACAACAACGCCATACAACACCCAATCTTTTTAAGTAGGTATGTGAGAAATTTGGGCAATGAAAAAAAAAAATGCCCTTTGACATTTTACCGTTACAAAATAGAATTTTTTGAATGTACTTGATAGAAAAATAACGGTATTAGAAATTCTCTGGGTAGGGCTAAGGCAGTATAACAGCTGTAGGTCTGGGCCCTGTAATTATACTGGGAAAATCTCTTCTAACTGTCCCATCTTTAATTTCACTGAAAAGGCAGGTGGCTATTTATAGATGGTATATTTTTATATATGCATTTGTGGACAGTGAAGAACAGTCTACAGGGCTCCAGGAAATCGTAGAAGGGACCAAATACACTCCGGCGTGGACTTAAACAATTCACAGACCTGTTCTAGTTTCTCTCGCTTCCCCCTCAGTTGCATTAAACTGCCTTCATAAAACTAGGTTCTTCAACTGTTCTCGGTGGCATTTCTTTCGTCTAAACCTGTGTTGCTCACGTTTCATACAAAAGTTCTAGTTAAAGGGATAGCAATGAAATGAAAGTGTCAGCTCTTTTTGCTAAGCACATACTGGGCCTCTTCTCTTTAGTTCTTAAAAATAAAAGAGATTTAGAATTTTCTCACTTAGTACCCCAGTGGTAGAAAAACGGAAATGGAACCCAGATCATAGTAGTTTATTATGTGTGACGCAGCTCCGAAAGGCCTGACCAAGCAGCTACTATGAAGAAGGTACTATGAAAGGGACCCGAGGGACAACAGCCAAAGGAAGGGAGACAAGCCAGGGGGGTGGAGGTGTCTGTGGTCTCAGCTACTCAGAGGCTGAGGTGGGGTCATGAGTTTCAGTCCAGCCTGGGAAACATAGCAAGACCCTATCTCTAGGGACAAAAGAGACAAAAGAAGGACAACATGCATCTGAAGTAATCTCGCCTTAGTTGGAGTGAGGAGAGCATCCAGCCCACCCACCCCAAGGAAAACTGTAAGTGACTGCAAATGACTGTAACCCCAGACAGAACCTGGCAAGTGTTAGAGACACAAATGCTATTTGGAATAATATTATCTGACATTTGGTGGCATTTACTGTTTTTAAAACCTCCTTTCACATTCACTAGTTGTTTTTGTCCTCCCAATTGTTACAGCCCTGAATGGGGAAAGAATTCTCATACGGCTGTTGTTTTTTGGATTTGATTTTTTAATTTTGTCAGAGAGCTTCCGTGCTCATCAGGGGGAGAGGGAGAGAGAGAGAGACAGGGAAAGAG
>NW_006159858.1:4277178-4280556 GCF_000334495.1 Tupaia belangeri chinensis
AGAATGCATCTCTTAATGGGGTGTGGTCACTCCACAATCCCTTCTCCTCTCTCTCTCCCTCTCTCTCTCTCTCTCTCACTGGGATTTGGGGCACATACACACACACCTCAGCATGTTTTCCAAGTTACTGGAGCTAGAATTCAACTGTACATAGGACAGGTGTGATCCAGCTCTCCACCGGCCATGAGGTCAACCATAATTCCTATTTTAAAGATGAAGCTGACAGGTTCAGTGAGGTATGGTGTCAGAGGGAGAAGAAGGAATGAACCTCGTGTCCTCAGAATGAACGAGCGCACCTTCTGTAATCTGCCTCCTGGCCTCTTCACAATGTGTGGGGTAGGATCAGTTAATAGGAGCAACCATCCACTTGTGGAGGGGGGTATCCAACAAGGTTGCATTTTGAATAAGACATGGTGGCACGTGCCTGTAGTCCCAGCAACTGGAAGGCTGAGGCAGGAGGATCATGAATTCAAGGACAGCCAGGACAAAAGACTGTCTCTAAAAGAAAATAATAATAATAATAATAATAATAAGGAATGCGCTTCCATGAACCCAGATTATGTGACCTCCTAATTTGTGTGCTCTCAGACTGGTTTCTTCACAGCCTTGGGCATTGCTTTCCCCACCTGGTGAAGGTGACCTCTGAGGAAAGGCCTTTCCCCCAGCACTATGTGATTGCAAGCACAAGTAACATAGAAATGACTAAACTGGCCACCCATTTGTGATCACCCACAGCTATTTTGAAATCCCTGGCTAGTTGGTTATTTTGCTCCTGTAGATCAGAATGTTCTACTCTTCAGCCAACCAAGCCAGTGTGTGCTTGGTGAAAGAAAACGGACTTTAATATCAGCCTTTACGAGCCCCATTCAAACAGTGAAATGCTTACTGTGTTACTGTCTACTGAAGCCAAAAGACAAGTTTTGGAGCTGCCTGCTTTCTGGAACCAGCTACTCTGCCATTTCTCATGCATCCCTATTAGCAATTGCATTCCTCCATCCCATAGTCATCTTCCTCAAAACCCAAGACCTTTCTTTAATTGCATCAGGTTTTCTTAATTCCTCTCCAAGGCCATGTCCACATCACAGCCAGATCTGGCCATTATTTGAGAATTTCTGTAGCTGAGCTCAGTTCCAAAATTACATTTTAAATGGCTGAAATAACAAGAAAGAGGCTGTTGGTTCTGATTGGTTATAGCCAGGAAAATATGTAAAGGCTTCTCTTGGTCCCTAAAGCCTCTTCCAAAAGACTTCAAAGTAACAATAAAGTTGAAGCTACTGTGGAGGGGTTAAGTGTTCTTTAGCTCAGGGTTTACTTCATTCTGTAAGGAACTTCAAAGTAGCTCAAGTCTACCTCTTCTGCTAGTTGGCTCCCTTTAATACTTGGCATTTGTCGAGCTCCTTTTTTTTTTTAGCGAATTATTTATTTTATTTTATTTATTATTTGTTATTATTATTTAATTTGCTATAGGACATGTGCGCTCACCAGAGAGAGAGAGAGAGAGAGAGAGAGAGAGAGAGCAAAGGAAAGTGAGAACAAGACACCAGGTGCAGGACTTGAACCGCAGTCAGACATGTGGAAGTCCAGTGCCTCAACCACCATGCCACCTACTGGCACCTTCTGTCAAGCTCTTTCCATTGCTCTGCCTTGGTATCAGATTTAGCTTAGTGTTCAGGCAGGGATCTCCAAGAGATGGACATATCAGGAGCAGGAAGGAGCGTTTAGGAAGCAAGAAGGAGACAAAGTACTGAACGGTCCATGAATGAAGACAAGCTGTTCAGATGCTCTAACCTAATACCACTCGCCCTTAGAAAAGCTGATTCCAAACTTCAGATTAGCTTTGCAGATTCTTGAGAACAATTTGATGAAAGGGGAAAATATGTTGACAAGAGTTTGGTGGGACAGGGATAGGAAATATAGTACCAGTGATGAAATCATGTAGGGCAGAACCTAGCATCAACTATACTTTTTAATTCCAAAGGAAAACAAATGGCATAGAGCATTTTGTTCCAGTTTCCAGGTTGGGAGTGGTTGGAAGAATGATTGGCAGCAGGTTTCAGACTTGGCTTTTAGCAGCTGACGTAGAGAACCAGTCCTTGAACTAAAATCATGCATCTCATCTTCAGCTCCAACAGAGGGTCTCCAGAGGACCTATGACATCCCAGGTGCCATTCCAGCCCTGCATTTAGCATAGTGTCTGCTGGGCCTTGTTATCCTGAGACTCAGCCAGAGAGCTTCAATCTGCTAACAGCACACCCTCCTCACTTCGCTTATTTCCACTGAAGACGCCAGGCTTTGTATTTACAAAGTATGTTCCTCCCCAGGGACCTGAAGCACTAACAAATGACTTAAGAGTGCCTTGATCACATTTCAGAAGATGGAGAAACAGAGGCCATGAGGCTAAAAGCTTAAAAAGTGTCACAAGTCACCACAGGCCAAACCACAAGGAAGGACCTACCCAAGTCTCCAGACTATGAGTCTGGTCATCTTTCCCCCAGAACAGAAGGAATTGTATTTCACTTGACAGGAAGTGGAGGGATCTAAGCGGTTTCCCAAAGCTGGTCTAAGAGTTTGGTAAGAGCTTTGAGAAAGGAAGTGTGATGGCACAGACGCATTGCCAAAGGAAAGTGAAGACGGGCTATCGGAACTATGTTGATAGTAATGATCATTATCTTTATAACTGCTAACATGTTCTGAGCACTGACTATACGTTAGGGGTACAAGATGGTGTAGTGGTCAAGGTAATCCACACAAAGCCCTCACCACAGTACTTCGCATCCACTAGTGATCAATAATCATTAGCATCATTACTATTACTATATAATGATCCCATTTATCATTCACAACAACCCTAGGAGGGAGGTATAATTATTGCCCATCTGTATGAGGAAATGCAGGCTCTACAAGGTGAGCTGGAGAGTAGCAAAACTGGCTCCTCTTTGCCCTTAATCACCATGCCACAAATATTTACTGAGCTCTTAATGTCTTCCATTCTCTATGATTCTTTTTAATTTACTCCAGAACCATCCAAAAGGGAGGAAAATAATTTACATCAGGACAGAATGGAGTTGGGGAGAGGATTTTTCATGCTAGTCCCCCTGCCCCCCGCCCAGTATTTATTTATCTATTTTAGAGAGAAGCAGAAGGCTTGTAAATGCTGCTATATTTTGAAGAGGCAGAAGCTCGTCATTCTTGCTTCACATGAGTTTCCGCACTGGGGTCTTAGGGTCTGGCAGCAAGAATGAGCCTGGGGAGGTGCTTCCCAGACAGACCTCCAGCTCCTTGAGGGTCGATGTAAGGCCTTGGAGGCCTCGTCCTTTGCTGTAGGACCCCTCTCCACCATCATCAAGAAGATGGGGCAGGAAGGGAACCAGCAGTTAG
>NW_006159858.1:4280779-4281277 GCF_000334495.1 Tupaia belangeri chinensis
CCCCAAAAAAAAAAAAAAAAGAAGATGGGGCAGGGGCTTATGAGAAACACACTTCTCGCTGACCCTGTGACCGTCTTCCTGCTGGTGAGTGGGTGAGAAGGAGCATGAAGAGGACAAACCCTAGCACCATGGAAATTCCCTTTCTGAAGGCCTGCATGGGGAATCATTCAAATGTTCACAATGTTATTATCAATAGACCATATAAATATTACCATAATGAAATGAAAATGCTGCTATCAGCAGCATAGGTCATTTAGTAAGTGCTTACTGTGTGTCTGTTCTGGATATATGTACATACTTTTATAAAAATTTGCTATAGAGCACATCCACTTGCTGGAGAGAGATAGAGACAAGGACCGAGAGAGAGAAAGCACCTTCCAGGGAGATAACCATGCTGCAGTCCCTTTTCTATTCTTCTCTTGGGATTGTGGACACTCATGCACCTGACATGATTTTCACACCACCAGGTCTGGGACCCACCTGGTAGGGGTGGCCATG
>NW_006159858.1:4281319-4281743 GCF_000334495.1 Tupaia belangeri chinensis
AGCATGTTTTTCAAGCTGCCAGGACCAGGACTTGAACTATACAGTTGGCCATGTGGGATCTGCCTGCCTTAACCACCACACCGCCTGGCTGACCCCGTGTCTGTTCTAAGCACTTGCATTAGCTCATTTAATCCATATAACATTATGAGTAGAAATTACTACTATTCTCATTTTACAGACCATCAGTATGAGCTGCTAGAATCAAACTGAACATTAGAGTTGGAGTGAGTTCAAAGGATGTGCAAGCATCCTACCTTTTATTTATTTTTGTCTGTTTGCTTTTACTGTTATTATTATTATCCTCAGTTTATAGAAAGGGCAACTGAGAGAGACACAAAGAATTTAGCTGGCCTTTGGGAGGTGGAACGGGAATATTTTCGGTTTACTTCCCAGTGGAGTGGTCTTTAATAAACAGGAAACCATT
>NW_006159858.1:4281769-4284181 GCF_000334495.1 Tupaia belangeri chinensis
AAAGAATGTCGTTAAATTTCTCAGTTGTTTCATTCTGGCTCCAGAAAGTGTAAATTCTGAAGGCAACACTCATTTTGTTCTTGTTATTTTTAATTTTTTTAAAAATGCATCAAATAATTTCATGAGTTTCAACAACAAATCCAGTGCATTTGCAAAGAAACAGGCCATTCCTTTCTCCTGCTGGTGCTGAATGTCAGGGCGAACAAAGTCTTAAACCCAAGTCCAAGGCACCTCCCCTTTCTGTTTTCATGCCTCTGCAGGCATAGAACATATGGCAGTGAGATAACTACTTGAAGGCTGAGGCCTTATGGGAGGCACGGGTTTGGTTCCTGGTCCAACCTGATCAGACTAGCGCACATCTGTGGTCTGACTTACTGGGAGGCTCAGGCAGGAGAATGTGTTTTTTGTTTTTTTTTTATCATTATTTTTTAGGTTTTTGCCATAGGGCATGTACACTCACCAGAGTGAAGAGAGATAGAGAGATCTTGCCAGACAGACAGAGAGAGACAGAGAGACAGAAAGCAAGAAATTACCCCCCAGGGGGGATGGCCACGCAGCAATCCCTTCTCCTCCATTCTCCTCTCGGGATCTTGGGCACGCACGCACACGCGCCCGGTGTGAGTTTTAAGCTACCGGCTCCAGGACGGGAACCACGGTCGACTGCGTGGGAGTCCAGCAACATAGCTATTATGCTAACTGCTGGTCCCAAGGCAGGAGAATCTTGATGTGACAAAACCCCATCAAACCTCTCTCTCTCTTTCTCTCTATTTCAAAATAAATAATTTTTAAAAAGAATCATTTAATTTTATTTATTAGTATTATTATTAACTCACCAGAGATGGAGAGAGAGAGAGAGTGAGAAAGCAAACCACCAAGTCCAGGACTTGAACCGTGGTCAGCCATGTGGGAGTCCAGTGCCTTACCCACCACGCTACCTGCTGGCCCCAATATATAATTTTTTTAAGATCCTAAGTATAAAGGTGTCTTGTGCACGTGTGTATGGGGGTAGTATAAGCTGAACTTTGCTGATCTAAAAGGGTCAGACATGAGGGAAAATCTACATGATGAGGTAGGACCTTTTTAATTTTATCTTTTAATAGATTAAAAGACTATTTCTGATCTTCTAGATCCCCGAAATACTCAGACAAGAAGCCATTTTAAATCTGATGTGTGTCCTGGTATGTTCAGGGACCAAGGCAACTAAAGCTATGCTCTACACCTCATCTTCTAGACCCTCAAAACACTGAGACAAGACGCCATGGTAAATCTGAGGTGTGTCCTGGCATGTTAAGGGACCTAGGCAACTTAAGCTACACTCTAAATCTCATCTTCTAGACCCCTGAAATACTCAGGCAAGTCTCTACATACTGGATGTATAGACAGGCCTAGGTGCACAGTAGCCAAACATCTGAATACTGTTAGGGTCATTAAAATTCTCAATGTTTATTGAACTTCCTGCTTTAAGGAAGAAATTTCTTATAAATCTGAACTCATAATCTCATACCATGTTGCAAAACACAGTAGAGGAGAGATTTTGTCACAGAAACCACTGCAGAGCCACAGAAATATGAGAAACCAAGAAAATATCTCTTCCCTACATGAAAAGAACAATCTTTCATTATCCATAGACAGTACAGTGGAATTCATGGAAATATCTGATAGAGAATTCAGAATATTCATAGTGACAAAACTAAATGAGCTGCAAGAGTGGAAAGACGATGAACTCCAGAAAATGCAGGAGAAAAGAGACAATGAGTTTCAGGAGGTGAGGAAGTTCTTACACTATCTAAAAGAGGAAATACACATCATAAAAAGGAATCAAATGGAGCTGTTAGAAAGGAAGGCTGCCATTCAGGAAATCAAAACTTCCCTCAAAAGTATTAAAAGCAGATTAGTCCATGCAGAAGATCAAATCTCAGATGTTGAAGGCAAAACCTGTGACCTAAAAAAAAACTGAGAAAATAACCAAAAAAATGAGAATACTATATGAGAAACACAAAATACCATGAAGCACCCGAACATCCAGATAATCGGTATCCCAGGAGGTGAAGACACTAATAAGGGCATTGATAATTTATTCCATAAAATCCTGGAAGAAAACTTTCCAAATCTAGAGAGGCATTCAAATATCCAGACCCAAGAAATACAGAGGACCCCTAATAGAATCAACTCAAGAAGATCTTCTCTAAGGCTCATCATAGCAAGACTGGCCAAATACACAAAAAAAGACAAGATACTAAAACTGGCAAGAGAGAAACATCAGGTTACTTATAAAGGTTATCCCATCAGGGAACCAGCAGTCAGCGTAATGGCTATGTCGCTGGACTCCCACATAGTTGACCGTGGTTGGCATCCTGGACCCGGTGGCTTAAACTCATGCCAGGCGCATGTGCGTGTGTGCCCAAGATCCCG
>NW_006159858.1:4284757-4287414 GCF_000334495.1 Tupaia belangeri chinensis
AGATAAACAAAACCTGAAAGAATTTACCAACACCAGACCAGCTCTTCAAGAAGTTCTGAAAGGAGTCTTTTACTGGGAAAACTAAAGACATACATACAGAAATAAGAGAACAGAAAGCAACCAAGAAAATGGCCAACTTAATGCTCGGGACAAGAAGTATCAGTAATAACATTGAATGTTGACCTCTAAGATTTAAACGGAAAGATTGGGCCACAGTAACTCTGCAAATTCAACAGAAGAGAGATTAATTACATGAGACTGTACAGAAGAAACAGAATTTTATGACTTTTGACTAAAACATTACTGATTTTCTCCTATGCTTTGTTTTTCAGATTTAAGGATTTTTGTCTTCTTTTGTGCTGTTGATAGGTTCGCCAATTTGCTAAAGTTTTTTTTGGAAATTGAAACATAAACTTTTCTCACTTCCTGACCCCTCTGGAATTGGACAATATTTGTGGGTATTCTTATTTTGTGGCAGAATGGCTATTTGCATAGCTCAATAATAATCTGTTGCCTTGTACCAGAAATTTGAAATACTGGTTATTGCTAGGGCTTTGACTGGAATGTCATTTCTGAAGATAAGTTTAGAAAACTAAGGAACTAAGGTAGATCTCAAGAAAGCCAACAGAAGCTCTTAGAAAGATTGTCTGGTACCCTAAATAATTCTGCCTGGCAGATAATAAAAAATCTCAGGACCAGCAGCTGGCATAATGGCTGTGTTGCTGGACTCCCATGTAGTCAACTGTGGTTCGAGTCCCAGATCCACTGACTTAAGTTCATGCCAGGCTCGTGTGCGTGCATGTCCAAGATCCCAAGAGGAGAATGGAGGAGAAGGGATTGTGGCGTGGCCATACCCCGGGGAGTGATTTCTCGCTTTCTGTCTCTCTGTCTCTCTCTGTCTGTCTGGTGAGCGCACCCGCCTTATAGCAAAAAAACCTCTCAAAAAAATTTAAAAAAATTCAATAACCACAATCTTTCTAATGTTATACATTTAAAAAATTAATTCATTAAAATAAAATACATTTTTAAAAAAGAAAAAAAGAAAAGGTGTTGGATCCCACACGGCTGATTCTGCAGTTTGAGTCCTAGACCCAAGGACAAGGAGCTTGAAAAACAAGTAGACATGTGTGTGTGTGTGTTTGTGTGTGTGTGTGTGTGTATGCATGCCAAAAATCCTGAGAGAAGAATGGAGAAAGGATTGTGGCATGGTCATCCCTCCTGGGGAGTGATTTCTCACTTTCTTTCCCTCTCTCTGTGTCTCTCTATCTCTCTCCAGTGAGTACATGTACCCTATGGTAAAAATCTAAAAAAAGAGTGACCTGGGTCTAGAACCAGGACCTGGGTCTAGAACCAGCTATATCACCCCCACACACACACACACATACCCGGCCAAATTTGGGAACGTTTTATGCAGTATGTTTTAAAACTTTCATAAACTTAATGTTGGTATTGTATGTTTACATATCTGATGGAAGGTACAATTTACATAAAGTTTCATATTTACTCATTTTTGCAAAGACATGCACACAAAGATACATAATAACTGTGAAACTGTGAAACTGCAGACTTATACTTTTCAGGTTTGTTTGATCGCGGTACTTCTGGTAAGGGTCATCAGCATACCAGTTTCGCCTCTTCCAGAAAGATGTTATCATTTAACTAAGAGCTTGCTCTGGGTTTTATTGCAGAACACAAATTCCCTCAAGCGTTTTTTTCTTGTGTTTTCCTTTTTCCATATTTTTTTCTTATAACCGGCCTTTCTCCCTAGCCAAAGGCCAGAATGAAGCCGAAGAAACCTGTAGATGACAGACAGCCTTCACAGTCTTCCTCTTGCCTTTCCGTGAACTGCCGTGTGTTACGGTTCTGACTGGGGGCAACTTCAGGACACCTGGAAACAAGGGTGCCACTCTGCTAAGGATCATTGCAGTACGGCCACATGTCAGGTCTCGAACAGCTGCGAGACATCTAGGAGCAGAGGGAACAACCGGTGTCTGAATCTGACTGAAATGTCCGGTGGACAGTGCAGAAGACAGACAGGCATTCTCGGCACAATTTCGATAGGCTGAAGAAGCCAAAATATTCAGGGGCCGTAAGATTCCTGAAGCTGCTCGCAGGGCGCCAGCAAACGCGGAGGCCGCCATCTTGCCACCCTTGCTACCGCACCAGCTATATCATTGGCAGGGTCCAGTGCAAATGAAAACGCAGGATCCCATGTTGAAAAACATTATAAGGGCCAGGTGATAATGCAGTGGTAACACAATTGGATAGTCATGAATAGGTCCTGAGTTTAAACTCCGGAGCCTCCTGAGCAGGCCGGGTATGCATGTGGGTGCCTGTGATTGGGGCCGGCTACTACTGGGGGGTAGATCATGGCATGTGGACCCTGTTGGGGTGACTGTCTCTCTGT
Source organism: Tupaia belangeri chinensis (assembly GCF_000334495.1). Lineage (NCBI taxonomy): Eukaryota > Metazoa > Chordata > Mammalia > Scandentia > Tupaiidae > Tupaia > Tupaia belangeri. Next base: position 4,287,165 of record NW_006159858.1, read on the forward strand.
CTCTCTTTCTCATAGAAGAAATAAATAAATAAACTCTAAAAGAATTATTAAAACTTTCATGATGGGCCAGCCTGTGGCCTGGTGGTTCAGGGAGCGGGATCCCACATATCCGACCCTGAACCCGGCAGATGGAGAAACAAGGTGAGTATGCATGAGTACCTGCCCTAAATCCCAAAAGGATGGAGAAAATGGAGAGGGGATTGTGGCATGACCATGCCCCACGGGGCTGCTTTCTCACTCTTCCTCTTTC
>NW_006159858.1:4288341-4309944 GCF_000334495.1 Tupaia belangeri chinensis
CCTTCCTGACCCCTCTGGAATTGGAAAATATTTGGAAATATTATTTTGTGGCAGAAGAATTAGTCTCATAAGTTCAATAAAACCTGTTGCCTTGAATTAGAAATTGGAAATACTCATTATTGGACAGGTCTTTGACTGGAATGTCATATCTGAAGATTAAACCAGAAAACTATGGAACTAAGGTGATCTCAAGTAAGCCCACAGAAACTCTTGAAAAGATGGCCTGGCACCTGCCTTGCAGAGAGGATTAGAGAAGCTATATGAAAGAATTCACACCATAAAATAACCTGGACTTTTCCAGTCCAGCATTGTAATCAGTAGAGATTGCAAAAGAGCAGCCACAACCGGGGATTACCTTGAGGAAGACTTTGAAGGAAGAGAGACCGATTTTTGCTAGCAGATGGTATATCACAGAATACTAGGTAGGCAGGGCTGCATTGAGAGGGTTTATGTGTGAATTGTGTGCTGGGTGTTTGCTTTGCAACAATTTGAATATGTAAATAATTTCTCAAAAATATTTAAAACCATACTGTCTCTATTGTTATAGAGTCACAAACAAAATTATAACAAATATTTTGAACATTATCTTTAAAATTCAGCTTTTTTGAAATTTTGAAAGTTGTTTATTAACTGTCAAGAACTATGGAGCATGAGCAAAAATTTTTTATATGTAAAGCAAATGTTTGTGGGAAAATGTAAAAATAAATAAAATAATTGCAAAAATGTTTAAAAAAAGAGAAAAAGGACAGAATACAAATGACAGATGAAAAACCTTCAGTGTAAATGACAGCAAAACAGGAGGTAGATATTTTGACTGAATATTTTTTTCAGGTATTACAGTAAAGGGAAACCTAACAGCACATAAAAGGACTAAGCTTAAAAAAACATTAACAGAAGTTGCTACAGTAACTTATTAAGGAGAAAGAATCAAATTTCTTATTATATAGATCAGTACCAATTTTCGAAATATAAATATAAATTTACATAACCATTGTAAAAGACAAAAAAGGACTATTTCTTGCACATACGCCCCGTCCTCATCTTTCTCATAATTAACATTGAAATGCCATATTATAGCCACATTTCCTATTGCTACCTTCTGGGTCTCATTCCAGGAAGGTTGACGTGGATGTCATTAGACATCCTTAATAAGGACACATACTAGTCTGAAACAAGACTATTTAATTTTTAGCAGAAAAGAATCCATCCTAAGGATGATTTGTTGTTATTTTCATCATTTGCCTTTTTTTTTTTGTGAAGTGTTTGCTATATGATATGTGCACTTACCAGAAAGACAGAGAGAGACAGAGACAGAAAGTGAGAAATCACCCCCCGGGGGGGCGGATGGCCACGCTGCAATCCCTTCTCCTCCATTCTCCTCTCGGGATCGTGGGCACACATGCACACGTGCCCCCGGCATGATTTTAAGCCACTGGATCTGGGGCTGGAACCGCAGTTGACTACATGGGAGTCCAGCAACATAGCCATTATGCCAACTACTGGTCCCGCACTTGCCTTTTCTGAGGAGTTGAATTAGAGGTAGCACCCTTTCCTTAGGAGAAAGTCAGTGCCACATTGACTTGCCGTCAGCACTCCTAGCTTCCAGCATAGTATGCAGCTGGCAGTCCTGGTAGCATTCCTCAAAAGCCAAATGTTTGATGGGACTAGCAGTTAGCATAATGGCTATGTCACTGGACTCCCAAGTAGTCAACCGCGGTTCTAGTCCTGGACCTGGTGGCTTAAACTCACGCCGGGCGTGTGTGCATGTGTGCCCAAGATCCCGAGAGGAGAATGGAGGAGAAGGGATTGTGGCATGGCCATCTCTCCTGGGGGGTGATTTCTTGCTTTCTGTCTCTGTCTCTCTGTCTGGCTGGCGAGCGCACGCGCCCTGTAGCAAAAACCTCTCCGAAAAAAAAAAAAAAGGCAAAGGCAAATGTTTGATAAAGTCAGAAGAACACCAGACAATGAAAACAAATGTTTCAAACCAAGCTATCCTCCCGAGTCACAAGGAAGTTTTGTCTTACTGTCAGCATAAGTGGCTGATAAAAAAGAAGGCTAGAAAGGAAACTCTTCGGGCTGGCTCATAGAGCAATGTTAAAGCACTGTGCAGAGGAAGCTGGATCCCACAGGGCCAATCAGGACTCGAGTCTGGCTCCAGTGGTTTGAAAAACACACTAGACACACACATGTGTCCGGGATCCCGGTGGGATGGAGAACTGGAGGAAAAGGAACTGTAGGATGACCACCAAACCTTCTAAAGGGTTCTCTCTCATGCATGCACATATACCCCCTGGATAAAAAAATAAATTTAACTTTTCAAGTTCTCCATTTAGGACCCACTTCGGGGAACTCCCTGTACAAAATCAGATTCTTATTTTATTTAAGGTGAGAATCTATTTCACTGTAAGAGTTAAGTGAAATAGCAATAAAATTCAGTGACTTCATCTCTGATGAGAGGAAAGCAGCATACAAGTCCTCCATTCACCAAGTGGTTTCTGGTCTACACGTTGTGCAAAATGTTTACTTCAGATAACCAAGTGCCCTTTCAGTGCAAACCCCGCTGTTATATATTTATAACTGCTCTGTGCCGTCTCTCAGGATTACTGAAATCTGTCTGGATAGTTGAAATGGCTACTGAAAAAAATCTACATACAACCTCTGCTGTCCAATCAGATTGCTACCTACAGGACCCTTTGTTGTTTTTAAGTTATAAAGCACAATTTCTGCTAGTCAGAACATTAAGTTTGGGGAACTCTGTATGAATAGAAAGAGTCAACAAGTTCCACCTCCAGCATGGTTACTGCGTGGGTGAGGGCAAACATTCGGATGCCTCTTCATCTTGGCTATTTGACTTTTTAACTTTTTATTTTATTTATTGTTATTATTTTTTAGGGCACATGCTCTCGCCAGAGAGACAGAGAGAGACAGGGAGACAGAAAGCGAGACATCACCCCCCCCCAGGTGAGATGGCCACACCGCAATCCCTTCTCCTCCGTTCTCCTCTCAGGATCCTGGGCACGCATGCACATGTGCCCGGCGTGAATTTAAGCCACCGGGTCCGGGACTTGAACCGCGGTCAACTACATGGGAGTCCAGCGACATAGCCATTACACTAACTGCTGGTCCCCAATTGTTATTATTTTTAAAAATTGGATACAGGGCACATACACTCATGGGGGGGGGCAAGCTCCAAGGTGTAGGATTCGAACTGCAGTCAGACATATGCGGGTCTGGCTTTTTAACTACCCTGCTATCTGCCAGCCCCATTATTATTATTTTTTTTAATTTGGCCAGAGAGAGCGATAGAAAAAGGGAAAGTAAGAAAGCAAGAACCACGGCCAGTCATGTGGGAGCCCAGCACCTTAACCACCACTCCCCCTGCTGACCCCAGCTATTTGAGTTTTAAAATGAAGAATTTAACCCAAGTATAGGCTTTTATATAGGACTAACCTTCAAGAAAAATTAGAATGGAACTAATCTCATTTTCCTCAGGGACACTTCTTTTAACCTAGAGATCTTGGGGACACTTCTTTTAACCTAGAGATCTTTCATACCTGTCACTGTGAACTAAGAAAAAGAAAATACAAAGCAAAAAATGCGTTAAAAAAAAAAAAAAGAATCAAAGGGAAACTCTAGGAAGGAGAGAGTGAGAGATCAAGAAAGCATGAGAAAATTCTAACACAGTCCTGGTCCCGAGTCACCGACGCCTATATTCAGTCATTCTTTTGACAACTGTTAACTGACTTTTCATCATTACTTTCACTTCCTGTGCCCCATAGTAATAATGCACAGTAGCAGTCACTGAGGGTTTCCATGTAGCAGGCACACATGTCGAGTACTAAGCACTTATCTCATTCAAGTTTCTCAACACTTCTCTGAGATAAATACTATTATCCCCATTTTAAAGACAAGGAAAACTGAGTCACCGAGAGCTTAAGTAACTTGCCATAGTTCCCATAATTCCTGCTCTGTATTACTGGGTCCCTTGTTCATAGACTCAAGCCTGTTTCTTTGAAACATCACTAAAACCATGATTAGCTTTTCTTATGATTCAAATGTGTTTATTCCAAGTCATGTGTTACTTGTTGGTGGGGACTCTGACTCTGCTTTTCCATGACCTATGTTCAACAGGGTGTCACATGTGACAGGGTGTCAAGAGGACCATGGCCCCCAGTAGGCTAATAGCTTGGTGAAACTGAAGAGGGTTTGGATTTAACTCATCCCCTTGTGTGGTGACATAAAAGGGTGGCAGGGAGCCTGATATGAACCCCCTGGGGCAAAGTGACTCTGGAAGGTCAGCACTCGAGTCCAGATGACTCCCCACATGTGCTCCCTAAGTGTCCGCCTGTGTTCAGGTTCCAAACTCCCCTCGAAGATGAGGGAGATGAGAGATGACGATAAACATCCCCCATGGAGTTTGAGAGTTGCTTGGAAAAGATGCATTAAAGGTTCCCTCAGAATGAGAGAAAGTCATCAGTGTTATTCCGGGTTGGGGAAATAACTTCGGCTCGGCCATTGATTTCAGGGTGCCAAGATGGTCAAGAGACACAGGAATGTCCTGAAGCCAAACCTGGCTGCTCCACTCACAGCCTGAGCTGTCCGCCTTCCCTCCCAGAGGCCTCTTGGGTAAGGGAACATGGATAGTCACAAGGCTCCCCATCAGTGCCACTGGAAGAAGGTGAGGCATCTCCCTAACAGACCTAGCTGTTGTAGGTCCCTTTCCAGGACTCGCCTCAGGGAAGAAGGGGCATGTAAGGACTGAGACAGCTGTGCTCCTCCTGAGGGCCTCAGGGACTGGCCTGCTCTATCAGAGGTACCCCAAAGCCCTGCACGTTCTTGCCGTTTAAGAGGCACCATGGACTGCCAGGACAGAAAGAATAGTTTGAGATCCAAGAGCTGGTGTTATGCATTTTAATCTGTTGGAAACCGATATATCCTTGGCCCTGTCCTTTCCTTCGACTCCTACAATCAGCCTACCCGTCTGGGTTCTAGTTCCTCCCCACAACTGCGACCACCATCTCTTGCTTAGAGCACTACAATGGACCCACACTTGGCCTAGCTACCTCTATTTTGGTCCCTCTTCAATTTGTCTATACCCTGTACCAGAGGGAATCTTGGTGAATGCAGGTATGACTATGTTTCTCTCTTGCCTCAAACCCTAAGCAGGTCACATATGGCCTCCCATGAACTCTTCCCAGCTCTCCAGCTCATCACCCACCATTCCTGAGGACTCTGGGAATGTCGGTCTGTGGCAAGTTACCCTACACACTCTACCTCAGAGGAATTCATTTTTTGATGAAGGGAGAATTTGCAATATTATGATTACTGAACGTTAATTAAGCCCTTTACTGCATGCCCACCAGCTTTTCTGCTCCCTGCAGAAACGGGCAGGAATGTGGGTCTAGAAAGAAACCAGAGTGGAAGTCTCAACCTGCAATACTCCTGCATCTCCTAGGACAACTAAAAAAGAGCATTATTAGTGCTTAGAGAGCAATGATTTGTCTTGTACAAGAGGACTTCAAAAAAAGTGGCAGAAAAACGGAATCGAAATACAAGTTTATTTTGTTGCCAAAAAAATGCCATGCATAGTTTGTTCATAATATGCATTTTCCATTAATTTTTGGAAGATCCTTGGTATTCAATGTCTAGCGCTCAATTCAACATCCAGTACATAAAAGCTGCTCAGTGTACTGGGGCAGACGGTGTTCCTCCAAAATGCTTGTCCTTCCTAGCCCCTCAGAATGTGACCTTGTATGAAATAGGGTGATTGCATATGTAACTAGTTACGATGAAATCATGCTGGAGTGACACTGTCCTTAGTCCAATATGACTGTGATTCTAGTAAGAGAAGAAACACAGAGGGAGACATTGGGAGAATACCACGTGATGATGGAGACAGAGATGGGAGTGAGTGTCCACAAAGCAAGAAGTGCCAAGGATTGTTGCAACTGTGACAAGCTTAGAAGAGCCAAGGGAAGTTCTCCCCACAAAGCTTTCAGAGCATCACCTTGATTTCAGACTCCTAGCCCCCAGAAAGGTGTGAGAATAAGTGTCCATTGTTTTAGATAAACCAATCCATGCTCAGGTGTTATATAGCACGTAAAGTAATAAACTCAGAAATTATTTTGTTAGAAAAATACGAGAGTAAACAAGGGCTTGCTCCCTAGCACAGCAGTTAGGCACTGCACAGAGAAGGCCAGACCCACATGGCCAACAGGAGTTCAAATTCCAGTCTTGTCAGTTCTGTGCTGGGGGCACACATGTGTCAGGATCCTGTCAGGACGGAGCTGGAAGGGAAAAGGATTATGGCATGATTAGGCCCTGTTGGAGGGTGCTTTCTCTTTCACATATGTGCACATGCAACCTTACCATAAAAAAAATAAGAGACAGAGAGTGAGTGAAAGAGAGAGAGGGAATAAATGAATGGATCACCTATGGAAAATTCTCTGCAGCCAAATAAGGTATTAACACCCTTAAAAATGTAACTTATGGGTTATCAGCCAAAATCTTTCTTTTTTCTTTTAAAATGTTTTGGTGCGTGTGCTAGTGGGCACATGCACTTGCCAAAGAGAGAAAGAAAGGGGAGGAAGCACTCCCCCCAAATGGAGAATAGTAGTGTCACAATCCCGTCTCCTCCACCTCTCCCACTCTCCAAGATTTTAGGTACACACCCAACATGCCACTTAAGCTGCCAGATTCAGGACTTGAACCACAGTCATCTATGGAGGATCCAGCTGCCCCAACCACCATGCTACAGAGCCAGCCCAGGCCACAGATCTAGCCCTTATTTAATTTTTATTTATTTATTTATTTATTTATTTATTTATTTATTTATTTATTTATTGGAGAAGTTTTTGCTATAGGGTACGTACACTTGCCCGAAAGACAGAGAGAGACAGAGAGATAGAAAGTGAGAAATCACCCCCTGGGCGGGATGGCCATGCCTCAATCCCTTCTCCTCCATTCACCTCTTGGGATCTTGGGCATGCACACACATGCGCTTGGCATGAGTTTAAGCCACCGAGTCTGGGACTCAAACTGCGGTCGACTATGTGGGAGTCCAACAACATAGACATTACACCAACTGCTGGTCCCTGGCCCTTATTTTTAAATTACAACTTGACATACAGTCATACATATTTATGTGTGGTTTTCCCGTATATGTATACAATGTGAAATGAACAACTCAAGGCAATAAATATATTCACCACCACTAACATTTATCTTGTGTCGTAAACATTTGAAATCCTCTCTTCTAGATATTTCTCTAGCTCCATGACCTCATAACTAGATTAGAGCTGAACATATAGTTGGAATTCTAAATATCAGTGGAAAGAATTTACTACAGACAGATTATATCTCACCAGCACTAACGAGAACAAAACAAAGAACTCAGAGGTTCTTCTTCCTTTATAAAAGAATTATTTATTTAATTTTTATTTATTGTTATTATTATTATTGGGTTTTATTTAGAAGTTTTTGCTATAGAGCACGTACGCTTGCCAGAAAGACAGAGAGAGACAGAGACAGAAAGCGAAAAATCACCCCCCAGGGGGATGGCCATACCACAATCCCTTCTCCTCCATTCTCCTTTTGGGATCTTGAGCACGCACGCACATGCACCAGGCGTGAGTTTAAGCCACCGGGTCCGGGACTCAAACTGTGGTTGACTACATGGGAGTCCAGCGACATAGCTATTACGCCAACTGCTGGACCCAATTATTATTATTATTATTATTATTATTATTATTACTATTAATTTGCTATAGTGCAAGTGTGTTCACAAGAGAGAGACAGTGAGAGAGAGTGAGAGAGATAGAGGGAAAGTGAGAGAGGAAGCTACCAAGTGCAGGACTCAAACCATGGTTGGCCATGTGGGAGTCCAGCCCCTTAACATCATGCCACCTTCTGGCCCAGAGAGGTTCTTCTATTTATGTATTCGCTAAGTGTATCTATTGTCTGAGCCAGAGAGACAGAGAGAAAGACAGGCACCTCCAACATGATCCCCACATCGGGACCCACTCCCAGTTTCAGCCAGCCCCAGATCATAACATACATGTGTCCTGTGTCCTCAGAGAGGACTCTGGACATAAACCTTGAACTCTTCCATGTGAGACAGCCTCATAGACATCACGTTTTCCCACTGCTTCACCATCAGGCCCCTCAGAGGCTCTTTTCAAGCAATCATAGATCCCTTAGACAACGTGATGGCAACGCTGGACTCAGTCTTCAGAAAAATGCAGACGTAGCCATATACACAGAAGACCATAGACAGTTTCCTCCTAGCCCACCGACCACTTCACTAAACCCGTCCAACCAAGACTATTAACTCCTGAATTAGGAGATCGAGGATGTTCCACCTTTTCCTCGGACACACTGAGAACAGAGAAAGACAACAGGGTTGTTTCTCCTTGTTAAGTTAGACCCTGCCAACTCACGAGGCCCTCTCATTTAGAACGGGCTCCCACGGCTCACTGAGGAGCGGTGATGGACTACGGCTAGGCAAGCTGTCCTAGAAACATGGACACCTGAGCTTCAAATCCAGCTTTGCCATTGAATGCTTTCCTCTCTTTCTTCTGCTCACTCCCAGCCCCAGTAAAATGTGGATGCTTTTAGGGTCAGAGGACAGTTTAATGAGATAATGCTGGTAAAGCACTTTGCCCCCAGGAAAAGATTCCTATGTAAACAAGAGATATTCTTAGACATTATCAAACTTCAGCTGGGACAGCAGTGACCTCACCCCAGTGGTGAGTCCTCTTCCTTATCTACTGTTTGGCCAAATTGGCTTCTTTTTCTAAGCCAGAGAGTGTGGGAGGTCTCCTGCTGACTGGTGTTCGGGATTCTGATAAGTGGACCTATCACCTCCCCTTGAACAGTGCAAACAGATCATTTGACTACATTTGATGAAAGGCCTGTACTTTGCTAACAGTGGGTCCCAAATCTCTTTGTGCATACATATTAAACCAGCAATCTTCAGGGCATTCTCCCTTTACTGTGTGTTAACTTCAATGCAAATTATTCAAATATATCAACAGGAAAATAAATCTTACTTTATGTTGGTGGTTGTGATATTTTTATTGCCTCTTAGGAATGATTACATAGGGTTTTTCCTCTTTAGTTCTGCTAGTTTTGGCCAATTTTTTTAAAAAAGGGACCAGCAGTTGGCATAATGGCTATGTCACTGGACTCCCATGTAGTTGACCACAGTTTGAGTCCTGGACCTGGTGGCTTAAACTCACGCCAGACACGTGTGTGTGCGTGCCGAAGATCCCGAGAGGAGAATGGAGGAGAAGGGATTGTGGCGTGGCCATGCCCCCTAGGGGTGATTTCTCGCTTTTCTGTCTGTCTCTCTCTGTCTTTCTGATGAGCATACATGCCCGATAGCAAAATATCTCTCAAAAAAAATTAAATAAAAATTAAAATTAAGAAAAGGAGGAAAACATGCCATTGTTGGTTTCAGAGACAGTGGTTCCAGAATTTATTAAAAGTAACAAGGGCCAGAGCCAGCAGGTAGTCTGGTGGTTAAGGTGCTGGACTCCCACATGGCTGACCACATTGAGTCCCAAGCCCTGCAGCTTGAAAATCATGGCAGGCACATGAACCCGAGTTCAAAATCCCAAGAGAAGAATACAGGAGTAAGGAATGTGGTATAGCCATCCCCCCAGGAGGGTAATTTCTAACTTTCCTTCTCTTTGCTATCTCTCTCTCTCTCCTGCAAATGCATGTGCCCTATGGCAAAAACCTAAAAGAGAAAGAAAAAGTAAGGAAGGCCTGTAGCTTAGCGATAAGGGAGCTGGATCCCACACGGCCAGCCACAGCTTGAATGCTGGCCCCAACAGCTTGAAAAACACTCTAAGCACGTGTGTGCACGCCCAAATTCCCAATAGAATGGAGAAATGAAGGAGAAGGGATTGTGACGACTGTCACGTGTTCTCCCTCTTTCTCTTCCTGGAAAGCATGAGGTAGAAAAAGTAAAAACTTTTTTGGGCGGCCATCAGCCTCACAGCTATCAGTCCCAAACAGGAGGTACTTCCCAGCCCTGGACAGGAGGCCCTTTCCCCAGAGGTGCTAGAAGCCCGTCTCCTTTTCTAACCTAGCAGCCCTCATGCCTTGCTTCTGCATAGCAACCAGCTCTTGCCCAGAGCTTGCTTAGCTGAGCCCACCCCCGCCCCTCTTGTCTACTGTAAAAAGAATGTGAACCCAGTGGACAGGGCCGGGGATCAGGGCTCTAGCTCCTCCGTGCCCACCAGTGTAATAAAAGTTATTACGTTCTATTTCTCTGAGTGCCATTTCACTTCCAGCTTCTGGTTTTTCTGCAGCAAGCACATGTGTCCTCCAGCAATTTAAAAAGTAAGATAAAATGAAGTAACCAAAAGGCCTAACTCAGTGGCCTAGCAGAAATTTGTGACTCAAGTGGCGCTGCCTCCATGTGGAAGATGGCAGGTTCAGTTCTCCAGTCAATCTGTATACTCCAGGCGTGGGCACCCGTGATCCTGCTGGCTAGCTGAGAAGGCTGAGGAAGGTCACAGCTTGAGAGCCTGTTGAGGATGCTCGTCTCTCTCTCTCTCTGCCTCTCAGTCTCATGAAACTTTTAAAAAGTACAAAAAGAATCACTTCTACCATGATATTAACAGCAAATTGCAGTTAAACTGAAATACTTCATACTAACATTTTTCTACCTCTCACCCAAGAAAGAAAAACAAAGCAAATGCTTGCATTCTCTGGGAGTTTGTTAAAAAAAAAAAAAAAAAGAATCTCAAAGCTGCTTTTTCTCATCATCAGAATTGACAAGGACATAGAGAACTGAGAGGAATCTAAAATAACAGTAGCAATTTTCATCAACACAAAGATGACTTAGACTCTCAACGCAGACCTTTAAGGCATCCCACTACAAAGGAAAAGAATTCACCCACAATTACCCATTCCTCATGCACACTAAGGATCTCTGACACATGACACTAGCCAGCGCCCAGCCTTCAGTCAGACTGCGTTTCACCAAGTTTCACCAGTCGACTTTGCAAACAGAGGATGATCGTTCAAAGAGATTGTTGAATCCTAACCATGTAGAGAGTGAGGATCTTCTCTCCTTCCTCTTTTCCTTCCTTTCTTCTTTCCTTCCTTCCTTCTTTTCTTCCCTTCTCCCATAAGCATTTACTGATCACCTATTTTGTGCCAGACATAGTGCGAAGTGAAAGTGAATAGCAGGAGCCAGCAACTGGTGTGGAGATGAAAGCGGCTGGATCCTACACGCCCCACTTCGCGCTTACAGTCCTGTGGCTTGCAAATCACGCCAGGCACATGTGTGTGTGTGCCCAAAATCCTGAGAGAAGAATGAAGAAGGGGTGGCTTGCCCATCCCCCCCACCCCAGGGTGACTCCTCTGGCAAGCACACACACCCTATATCAAAAACCTAAAAAAAAAAAAAAAAAAAAAAAAAAACATACACACACACAGGAAAAAACTTACATTCTATTACCTATAGGACCAGTATTTAAATGACTCAGGGGCCAGCAGATGGCATGTTGGTTAAGGTGCTAGACTCCACATGGCTGATGGCAATTCAAGTCCCTGACTCTGGGGCTTGAAAATCACGCCAGGCAGATCCTCACCCATGCCCAGAATCCTAGAAGGACAATAGAGCGGAAGGGACTGTGGCATGGCTATTTGCCTTTAGGTGATTTCTCACTTTCCCTCTCCCTGTCTCTCTCTATCTCTGGGTGACAGCCTGTGCCCTATGGTAAAATCCTTTCAAAACCAAAAAAAAAAAGACTCAAATCACAGACTCTATTTATTTGGATGGATAGAGAGGCACCTTGGGATGTATGGGGGGGAGCTGAAGGGGAGGAGCATGAGCAGAATAACTGGTAACAATGATTTACACTTGTTAGGCCCTTTTTCAAACAACCGTGAAAGGCGAAGTCATGATCTATTGCTGTTATTCTTACCGTTTTACTTCCTCTCCTCCATTCAGCGGATCGAACCTTTAGTGGTTACTCAAAACCATTTAAGTGACCTCCACTCTAACCTATGACGTGTGATCCATGTACTTGTACCCGTTTATGTTTATATCACAGGCTAAAATCTGAAGACCTGGTGTTCTAGGTCTTTCCCTCTCCGACTACTGTGTGCTAGGAATATTCATGCCTCATCAGAAAGGAAGAATGAAAAGAGAACCCCAGTAGGCTTTAGAAAAGGAATACATTGAAGTTGTTTAAATACATATTTAACATTTGCTAAAAATAGCTCCGATTGCAGGAGAAAATTAATTAAAGACGATGAAACCTTTCTAATCAGATTTTTGCCATCTGATCCTGTAATTAGACCTGGCTTTTAGGCCATGCTAACAAGTTTATTTGAAAAGCAAGAGAGATCATTGTTTACTGGAATGGCAATAATTTGGGGTTCTTTAATTGACTCCTGGTGTGAATACGTTGATGCCTGCTGTTCTCTGAGAGGCAGCATGGAAGGTTTCCAGGAAAGTTCACATTCCAGGGGCAGCTTTGGAATCTACTTTCCATTGCAACCCAAGTCAGCCGTTGGGGCTTGAGTTCTTACCAACGAAATGCCAGTTTTCAAAGGCAGCCTCCGCAGGGAGCCATCATCATCACCTTCACTGTCACTGTCACCAGCCGCAGCCAGGAGCTGCCTGGGGAGCCCAGCACTGAGCTGGCCTGTCTCCAGAAGGGGGTTTCCAAAATCCTACCTGCCCTCAAGTCCTAGGTCTGGGGCAACAAGGCTATGGCTGCAGGGATGGAGGAGGAGGAGTCCAAAACAGCATGGACGTTCCGATGATGTTCAGTCAGCCAAGCAAAGCTCCAATGCCATGGGGTGGGAACAATAGCTGTGTTTCCTCCCAGTGCTCCCAAAGTCCCCAACTGCAGTGCTGCCAGTTGCCCACCAAAACTGAGTGCATTCCCCAGAATTTAATAAGGGACAAGATAGAAATAATCCAGAACCCACTTGAAAGCAGGGGCACGTTTTGAAGTTCTTCACTACTCTAAATTGATATGCTCTTTAAAAAGGTGAGAAGGTAGAGACCGAGGTTCTGAAAGAGGAAATATGGGTTTCAAAGCCTGGTTTGATGCTGAAGACCTAACACATGTCTCTCTCTCTTTCTACTGTTGGGTGTGTCCCATCTTCTCCCAAGGGAAGTGAGACTGTCTTGTGGATTCACTTAGGGGTGTATTTTCTGTGGTTGTTTGGCAGGAGCTCAGAGGGCCAGAGGAAAGGACAGAAGAAGTTGCCATGTCCTCCCCTGTAAATGAACCACATAATAAAAATAAGTAAATAAAAAGGTGTTTTCTACTGTTGGGTGTGTCCCATCTTCTCCCAAGGGAAGTGAGACTGTCTTGTGGATTCACTTAGGGGTGTATTTTCTGTGGTTGTTTGGCAGGAGCTCAGAGGGCCAGAGGAAAGGACAGAAGAAGTTGCCATGTCCTCCCCTGTAAATGAACCACATGGAGACATAAGGGTTGCTTTCCTTTCCTCTCTGGCTGATGGCTCTCCATTTTCTGGACAGGTAAAAGCAAAGGAGAAAAGAAGAGGAAACGGGGATCTAAATGTACCATCCCTTCTGCAAAGAGCTCCAGGGCATAGTGAATGATTTAGAGAGCAAAGTGTCATACAACTTCATGCATGAGACAATTGCGATTGCCTGGCACTGTCAATCCCTGGGGATGATGGGGAGAGTGGAGGCAGGTACTCTGGGATGGCAGTGGACAGATTGTGAATTTTAGAGTCAGACAGATATAGTCTCAAATACCGGCTAGACCTTGCCATATGATCCTGGGCTGGATACTCAACCTCCTTGAACCTCATTTTCCATATCTGAAAAATCAGAATATTGCCTTGGCCTTGCATGCTTCTTATAAGGATTACCTGAGGTAGTACATGGTGCAGGTGTGCTGCATGATTGACAGCTGTTGAGATTTTATATATTGGGTTGTCAGGAAAGTCATGATGCATTTTTGCATAGAAAAACAGAAAAATACATCATGACTTCCCCAATGAATCTCTTTCTCTCTCTCGATATATATATGTAAGAAGTTATATATAAGGATATATATATATATGTACACACATATATATACACACACACACACATATATGTATAGGAAAGGAAAGCAACCCTTATGTCTCCATGTGGTTCATTTACAGGGGAGGACATGGCAACTTCTTCTGTCCTTTCCTCTGGCCCTCTGAGCTCCTGCCAAACAACCACAGAAAATACACCCCTAAGTGAATCCACAAGACAGCCTCACTTCCCTTGGGAGAAGATGGGACACACCCAACAGTAGAAAACACCTTTTTATTTACTTATTTTTATTATTTTTTTAAGAATTATTTTATTTAACTTTATTTATTTATTCATTTTAATTTGATCAGAGAGGGACAGAGCAAGAGAGAGAGTGGGATGGGGAGTGAGAAAGCAAGCTGCCAGGTCCAGGATTCGAACTACGGTCAGCCATGTGGGAATCCAGTGTCCTTAACCACCATACCACCTGCCAGACTCTTATTTTTAATTTTTATTGCCAGTAGGTGTGTGCATTCGCAAGCGAGAAAGAAAGAGAACATTCTCACATGAGGTACAGCCATGCCGCAATCCCTTCTCCTCCATTTCTCCATCTTGTGGGGATTTGAGGCATACATCTATATGCGCCTGGTACGTATTTCAAGCCACCAGGGCTGGGATCCTAACCATGGTCGGTCGTGTGGTACCTGGCTTCCTGGACAAATCCCTTTACCACTGCCCTACAAGGCCAGCCCACTACCTTTTAAAACCATAGATTTTACCATGTCATTCTGCTGTTTGCAAACCTCTAATGTCTCCATTGCCAAGCCCTCACGTTCACTCATGAGGTCCCACTTAATCCTGCCTCGACACCCCCTCACCCTCACCTTTAGCTCCCTTCCCCTCGTCCCCTGGCCCACAGCCACCTTTCAGGTGGTCAGACTCACCAAGCACGCTCTGACCTCCAGGCCTCGGTCTGGGAATGCTATGCTTACCTTCTCCCTGCACTTCTCTCCCTCGGAGTCCTAGCCAAAAAGTCCCCTCCTCAGTGTAGACTTCACTGACCCCACCACTTAGATCCTTCCCTTCTCTGTTATTCTTCATTTACGTTCCCTACTCAATTCCTTTTTGGAACTTACTACAACTTGTAATTGTACGTTTTTGGTTTCTGTATTTATTTTCTACCCCTGCCTCTCAGCACAGAGCCTGCACATACTAGATATCCAAAAAATGTGTGTCAAATGAATGAGTGTGCTTCACCCATTAATAACCTCCACAGTTATTTTGGGTTTTTTTGCAGGACGACTATAACAAAAGCAATTGCATCCAATGTATTCTTTCAAGAACTAGGAGATGGCACTTCCTGCACAAATGCCCATATGTAATCACAGAAGAGAAAATACTCCAGATTGGCGTAAGAAAGAAGCTTACTCATAGTAACTCCCTTGTCTGTGACCAAGCATTGTTATGCGGCATCTTAATTATCTGTTTGTATGTCTGCTACCTAGTGGACTCTGGCTCTCTGAGAGATGGAACTCGATTTTGCTTTTATCTGTTTGTACGTCTGCTACCTAGTGGACTCTGGCTGAGAGATGGAACTCGATTTTGCTTTTATCTATAGATATGAAATAAAATGTTTAAGATCTATAAACTAGATTTTGTTTACATCTCTCCAGATAGATTTTATTCTTAAGGTGTTTGCCATAGTGTAGGTATGCTTCCCAGAGACAGTGAGAGGGAAGTGAGACCTCGCCTCCCGGGAGAGTCACACTGTAGTCGCTTCTTTTTCATTCTCCTCCTGGGATTTTGGGCGTGCACGCACATGTGCCTGGTGTGATTTTCAAGCTGCCATATCCAGGACTCAAACTGCGGTTAATCATGTGGGAATCCAGGGTCTTAACTATTATACCACTTGCCGGTCCCAGATTTTGCTAATATTTTATGTCCAAATTCTAACAAATATCACTTGTTCAATAAATGTTTGTTAGGGAGTAAAGAGGAGAGAAAAGAAGAAAAAAGGGAGCAAAGAAGAAAGGGAAGAAGGAAGGGAGAAAGGCAGGGGAAAGGTCATTTCAACCAAGAACGCGTTACTAAGCATAAGAAAGGTCCAGCAGATTCTTCACAGACTGGAAAGTATCCAATTACAGCAGCTTTGGGTTGAGATGGGTCTTCACTTGTCTAAGCCCCCAGATGAAAACTTGAGATCTCACTGCAGAGAGACTTAAGTACTGGGTCGTCAGAAAAGTTATGATGCAGGGCTGGCAGGTGGCATGATGGGTAAAGGTGCTGGACTCCCACATGGCTAACTGTGGTTCAAGTCCCAGACTTGGCAGCTTACTTTCTCACCTTCTCTCTCTCTCTCTCTCTCTCTCTCTCTGGTCAAATTAAGAATAATAATGAATAAATTTAAATAATTCTTTTTTAAAAAGACAAGTTATGATGCATTTTTACATAAAAACCATGTCACGACTTTCCCAACAACCCGATAACACATAGATAAAGGCCTAACCAAGAGAAGAACTCAGGTCTCCCGACTCTAAATTCTGTGCTTTTTCACCTATGCCATGCAGATTCCTTCTGGTTAGTGAAATGACAGGCACCTGAAAGGACAGCTGAGAAAATGCGGCGATGTGGGGCAGGTAGGAAAGGGTTTCTAGTAACTTTGTGGTTGTAGGTTCTCATGGAGCTCTGATCCACATGGGTTAAATCCAAGAGCTGTATGCTCTGACATGAGTTCATTCCCTTTCCAGTTTTTCCCTGAGAGGTTGTCAGACTCTGCAAAGGTGTGAGGTCTGGGGTTTACGCAGCTGAACAGCATGGATGTTGCAACAACATCCTGAGTAGTGTAAATACGATGTCTTCTTAGCAACCCTTCCTCCTTCGTCCTCCGTACAGAATGCACACGAGGCCCATACACCCCACCGTGTCGCTATAATGTGGACTAGTCATGGCCCCTTCCTCGGCCCAATCTCTCTGACCAGTTTATTGATGTGAGAGTAGGTGGCTTACCCATGTCGAGCCAAGCCGAACTTTCCCCTGGGAATTAGGACTGGACTAGAGAAGGACTCCGTCTGCTTAGGTTCTTGGGCTGTAAGCTGTAAAGTCCGCTGTTATTGGTGGCCATCGATGAGCCTCAGAAATGGGAAGCAGCGAGGCATCCCAGTGCTCCCCAGGTCCCTGATTCTGGTGAGGTGCAGCTCATCAACAGTTAACATTTTTGCTTAATCTAGTGTACGGTACTTGTAACCAAAAGAGTCCTAATGCAAAACACCATTATTATTTTTTACTTTAGCATTATGTTTTTAAACAACTGTTTAAAAAGAATTCTAATAATAAGAAATAATAAGAAAAAATTAGGTGGTTTTCTACTAATCCTCCAACTCTGCTTCCTTTTCTCCATGGGACTTTTCTGTGTTCATTTCCTTTTTTTGGAGAGGTTTTTGCTATAGGGGGCGTGCACTCACCAGACAGATAGAGACAGAGAGACAGAAAGCGAGAAATCACCCCCCAGCAGGGATGGCCATGCTGCGATCCCTTCTCCTCCGTTCTCCTCTCAGGATCTTGGGCGCGCACGCACATGCGCCCGGCGTGAGTCTAAGCCACCGGGTCCAGGACTCAAACCACGGTCGACTACGTGGGAGTCCAGCGACACAGCCATCACGCTAACTGCTGGTCCCCTGTGTTCATTTCTTGCTGCCTATCCAGTAATTCTGACTTCTTAAAAAATAAATAAATAAATAAAATAAAAGTAAAAAATAAAAAAAAAGCAGTGGTACTTGAGAAAGGGACAGAGATAATAAAGCAAACAAGACAGTAGTTTTCTGGAATGCATTGGATTACCTACCTGGCATCCCCACAGGGATCGTGTGTCCATCTGGATCCTCCAAGAATCAGATGCCAAGACAGGACTAGATGTACAAGAGATCTATTGGGAAAACGCCTGTGAGGGAACTCGGTGACGGAGCCAGGAGAACCATCGGACTGGGCACAGGTCTATGAAGGAGAAAGGTGGGGAGGGGGGGGAGGCTGCGTGGAGTGTCCTCGACTGCTGAACAGGTCTAAGAGAGGCCATGAGGACTGCTTGGGTCCATGGCACCCGTCAGAGGAGCCTCACATCTTCAGTGTCCCCAAACCAAGCCTTCCTGCTGTAGGCTCTGTAATACTCGGGCACTGGCTAGTAGCAGCCTGTGGGAAGCTTGGCCTTGGTGCCAATGAAGTGATACATTTCAGAGCACAGCAACTGGAGCCCTGGGTCGCCCCTCAATTATGCACCTCGCAGTTGGAAATCTGAGAAGGGCTTTTTCATGCCATCACAGGCTGCCTTTTCACACATGGCCCCACCTATCTCTTCACCATTCTCATGAAGGCCACCTGCTCCTCTGCCTAACTTATTCAAGCTGTAGTAATCCATCCCTCTCTGAATTCCCAGACCTTTTTTTTTTCTTTTTTAGTTCATTTCTTTTATTAACTCATAAACAATTACTTGTCTTCTGGTTTGTTGAAACAGTAAGTCAGACAACACTTACCACAATGGTCAAAATGGCTGGCCATAAAAACCCCAGCACCACATTCATCTGAAGGGCACTCCCGACGAAGGCGGCTAATTCTGCCATTTTCTTACACCTCATAGTATTTCAGGACAGCCAGCTTAACCTTCTTTCTCTCATGCTTATTCTTTTTGGGAGTAGTGTAAGACTTCTTTCTTTTCTTAGCACCACCACGAAGTCTCAACACAAGATGAAGCCCGGACTCCTTTTGGATGTTGTAGTCAGACAAAGTACGCCCATCTTCCAACTGTTTGCCAGCAAAAATCAGTCTTTGCTGATCAGGAGGAATTCCTTCCTTATCCTGGATTTTGGCTTTTACATTTTCTATTGTATCTGATCGTTCAACCTCGAGGGTGACGGTCTTCCCTGTGAGGATTTTTATGAAAATCTGCATCTTGGTGGCGGTCCCACCTGAGGTTGAGGAAGAGGAAGAGACTCTCGGACCATTTTTTAAAAAATAATAATTTATTTAATTTTATTTATTTATTCATTTATTTAAATTTGACCAGAGAGAGAGAAAAAGGGAGAAGGGACGCCCCCAGGTCCAGGACTGGAACCGTGGTCAGCCATGCGGGAGTGTCCAGTGCCTTAACCACCATGCCACCTGCTAGTCCTCCCCCCAGATTTTTTTAAGTTCATTTATTTCTTTCTTCCATGAGTGAGACAGAAAAGACAGCACCCGCAGCAAAATCCTGACCCCACTATCTGCCCCTACCATCAGTGCCCCCTGGGTGGTGGGCACGTTCATTCCCAATGTACTCAAAGAGGTGTCCAGATGCAAACCTAGGACCTACCCATGTGGGACACCGTCACAAAACTTAGCTTTAGGGCTTTACGACTCTACTATGCAGCTCCCAATAGCACTTCCCATCCCGCTCCTACACAACTTAATACTTTCTACCACCAATTACTTTTTTAAAGTTTCCTTCTTTCTTCTTTGATCAAGTCACAGAGAAAGAGAGAGACAAGTGTACTCCCCCAAGTAGATCTTGAATCCAAGATCTACTCCTAGCCTCAGACAGCTCCACATCACAGGCTCCTGGGCACGCGAGCAGCTGGTGTGTTCAGGGAGGTCTCCAGACACAAACTTGGCACTTGCCCACCTAGGTCATCTTGTAAGCCTTGCATGACCACCACACCACCATCCAGCCCTGTGAATGACTTCCCTGTAATTCTTTCTACTTTGTATTGTGGGTGTTACGTGCAGCAGACCCAGGCCCAATGAAATCCTTGAAGACTGCTCTTAAGAAGTCCCAGGTGGAAATGGGGGCTGCTTGCCTTGTTTGCTCACTCTGGGCACCGGCATCCTCAGGGTTTACCTCATTTAGACAGCTGTCGTGTTCTCTTTATTTCCACTCTTATTTATTCACATTTGAACATTTCTAAAATTGGAATGAAGTTTATAATTAATGTCAAAAGAAATTTTCCACCTGCTGGCAGGAGAGTAAGTTGAGACAGAGTCGTTATTGTCTGCCCGTGGGAGAACTTAGCAAGGAATACATACGAAAACTGAAGCAAATATTTATTGTTGAAGGCATGACTACGCTTTCATGTCTCCTGGAGCAACAACAGCCGAGTACTTCAGATGACACAGGAAGAGGACTGCCAGTCTACACAATGGGTCCTGTAACTATTTACAATAAAAACTGGCAGCTATCTCAGGAGAAACAGAATTTTTAAAGTGAAGGGAGTTTGGTGTAATCAACTCATTCATTGTAAAGGTAACCTCAGGTGCCGAATATCTTCCAGAAGCTTTTGAATGACTTTCAAAAGAAGTTGTATACCTTCTATCAAATTAAAGGAAGGATAAAACTATGACTTCAGCCAAACAGGAAAGACAAATTCAAATCCTTGGTATCCCACATTACAACTAACAATTAGACTGATGAGCCCACATTTGCTAAGGAGTTTGAGATCGCTAGTCCAGGAAATGAGAACTGTGGGAGCCGCCAGTGATGGGTGGTTAAAGCACTGGACTCCCACATGGCCAACTGCAGTTCGAGTCCCAGATCTGGTAGCTTGAAAATCTTTCTGGGCATGTACACATACATGCCCAAAATCCCAGGCAGAGAATGGGGGGAAGGGATTGAGGTGTGGCTATCTCCCTGTGGGGAGTGATTTCTCACTTTCCCTTACACCATCTCTCTCTGGCTAAATAAATAAAAGGCATGTTCTCTGCATTAAAAATAATAATAATAAAAGTACATTTTTTAAAAACTGCACAAAACCTCTCCAAAAAATAAAAAACAACTCTGCACAACTGCCAAGGAATGCAAGATTCAGAAGAATAGGCTGAGTTTAAAGAGGTTTATTCTTAATGAGGTGCTGAAAATGAATATATAAATAAATACTATGTTAGTGACCATATTTATTACAGTGGGTTTTTTCCCTTTAAGACCTGTTACTGGGACCAGCAGTTGGTGTAATGGCTATGTTGCTGGACTCCCATGTAGCTAAACACAGGTCGATGCTTGGACCTGGTGGCTTAAACTCATGCCAGGTGTGTGTGTGTGCGTGCCCAAGATCCCAAGAGGAGAATGGAGAAGGGATTGCAGCGTGGCCATCCCCCCTGCAGGGGTGATTTCTTGTTTTCTGTCTCTCTGTCTCTCTCTGTCTTCCTGGTGAGTGCATGCTCCCTATAGCAAAAACCTCCCAAAAAAACCCAAACAAACAAAAGACCTGTTACTAAGGGCCAGTCTCATAGCCTCATCTCATAGTTAAGGGAGTCAGATCCCACTGGCTGACTATAGTTCAAATCCCAGCCTGAGCAGGTTGAAGGATACACGAGGTGCATGTGCACCCAAAATCCCAATAGGTTGGAGAAATAGAAGAGAAGAAATTGTGGCATAACCATGTCCCACTGAGGGGTGCTTTCTTCCTCTCTCTCTCTCCCTGTCTCTCTCTGACAAGCACACACACAATCTGGCAATTAAAAAAAAAATCAAATACAAGACTTGTTATTAAACTAGTAGTGTATTTAAAATATAGGGCATATTGGAGTTGAGAAACTAGGGTTAACATAATAAGTGGAATAGTTCTTTAACT
>NW_006159858.1:4310400-4313554 GCF_000334495.1 Tupaia belangeri chinensis
AATGGAGAAGGGATTGCGGCGTGACCATCCCCCCTGGGGGGTGATTTCTCGCTTTCTGTCTGTCTGGCGAGCGCACGCACCCTATAGCGAAAAAAAAACCTCTCCACAAAAAAAGAATGATTAAATTCAGTCAGCCTCACAGCACAGTGGTTAAGAGTCGTACACTGGAGAGGACAAGCAGATGGTATAGCGGTTACATCACTGGACTCCCACATGGCTGACTGCTGTTTGAGTCCCAAACCTGGTGGCTTGAAAATCATGCTGGGCACATGTGCATGCCCAAGGTTCCAGGAGCAAAATGGAGGAGAAGGGATTGTGGTGTAGCCATCCCTCCAGGGGACAGTTTCTCACTTTCCCTCTCAGCTGTATCTCTCTCTGCCTGGGTGAACAGACGTGCCCTAAGGCAAAAATCTCAAAAAAAAAAAAGCTTAAAAAACAGCTGTACATTGGGAGCTGGATTTCACATGACTGACTACTATTCAAATCCTGGCCTCAGAAGTTTGAAAAGCATGCTAGCCATGTCTGTGTACACACAGACTTAAAATCCTAAAGGGAAGGCCCAGCAGGTGGCATAGTGGTTAAGAACCTGGATTCCCACATGGTCAACTGTAGTTTGAGTCCCAGGTCCGGCAGCTTGAAACTCATGCTGGGTGCACGTGCCTGCATGCCCAAAATCCCAAGAGGAGAATGGAGAAGAAGGGGTTGTGGTATGGACAACCCCCATGTGTGGGGGTGATTTCTTGCTTTCTGTCTTTCTGTCTCTCTGTCTCTTCAGCAAGTGTACACACCCTATAGCAAAAATCTCTAAAAAAAATTTTTTTAAATCCTAAAGGGATAGAGAAACAGAGGAAAAAAATTTTTTTGGCATGGCCAAACCTCTCTGTAGGATGCTTTCTCTCTCTGGTGAGCACATGTATCCTCTGGAAATAAAAATTAAAAAAAAAAAAAACCTTAAAAAAATTGTTAAAGCTACACAATTTTTTTTTAATTTGCTATAGGATGTGTGCACCCACTAGAGAGACAGAAAGAGAGAGAGAGAGAGAGGAGGAGACAGAGTGAGAAAGCACTCCTTAGGGCAGATGATCACATTCCTTTACCTCCATTCTCTTCTCTGGATTTGGGGCATGCATTCACACCTGCCCGGCACCAGATCCAAGACTCAAACTGCACAGTTGGCCGTGTGGGATCCAGCCGGCTTTCCCACACCCAAATGCACACACTGTGATGAGAATTCTGTAGTTTCCATCAAGTTGGCAAGCACAGTACATGTATCATGTTCACTGGCCCCTTGTCTATGATCGATGTCACTAATGCTTATCCATGAAATTCTTTCCCACTATCCAGAATTCTTCAGAATTTTTTCTTTTTTTGCTTTTGCTATAAGATGCTTGAACTTGCCAAAAATGAGAGAGAGAGAGAGAGAGAAATCACTCCCCAAGGGGGATGTCCACACTGCAATCCCTTTGCCTCCATTCTCCTCTTGGAGTTTTGGACACACACACACCTGTGTGAGACATGATTTTCAAGCTCCAGGTCCAGAACTCAAATGGCATAGTCAGACATATGGAATCTAGCTGCCTTAAACTCCATACCACCTGCTGGCCATCCAGAATTATTTTATTTTTAAATAATTATTTGTTTATTTAATTCCATTTGTTATTATTATTAATTTGACCAGAGAGAGACAAAGAGAGAGAGAGAAAGAGAAAGAGAAAGTGAGAGATCAAGCCACCAGGTCTGGGACTCGAACTGAAGTCGGCTATGTGGGAATCCAGCGCCTTTAACCACCACACCACCTGCCAGCCCCCAGAATTATTATTATTATTATTATTATTATTATTTTGGAGAGATTTTTGCTATAAGGTGCATGCTCTGGCCAGAGAGACAGAAAGTGAAAAATCACCCCTTAGGGGGGTTGGCCACACCACAATCCCTTCTCCAGTCTCCTCTCGGCATCTTGAACACTCACGCACACACGCCCAGCGTGAGTTTAAGTCACTGTGTCCAGGACTCGAACCGTCATCACCTACATGGGAGTTCAGCGACATAGCCACTATGCTAACTGCTGGTCCCTGAATTATTCTTAATCAAGTGTTCTAGGCAGCCACTTCCAATTGATTTGACCTGGAACGTAGTAGGAAATCTATTTGCCATCCCTATCTATGTTCTTACATGGATTTTAACTCCAAAGAATATACAAGGAGTTCTAATCTACTCTCCCTTTTCTTTCTTTTTCTTTTTCTCTGTTTTAATGGGTCCCCAAAATTCTGTGGTAGATTTTTGATCACGTTGTTTCCATTAAAAAGTATGAATTTTTAAAACTAATAACTTAAAACTGCCACACACAAAAACAAAATAGTTCACGAAATAGTTACCTTTCCTTCTGAAGGTTTCATGGTGCATTGTTATCATTACCCAGTCTTTTACTATGAAACTTAAATGGCCGATGGGGACAGTTCTGAGGCTGTTCTTCCACCACTGATTAAGGCTGGGGTGGCAGGAATCAGGGACATTCCCTTTCTTCACTCTAAAGAATTAATGAAAACTCACAGCAGTGTGGCCGAAAGAACACTTTTGGGAGCTACCTGGAATCTTCTAGGTTCCAGGGTTTCTAGTCCCAGTGTCCACATGCTTTGCATGGTCCCACCTTGTTACTACCACAATCGTCCTACCTTGGTTTACGCACAATCTGTAAGTACTGTACCACCCACCTTTTGGTTGATGTATTCAAAAGACTGTCTTCCTTAAAATATGCCCTACAAATCTACACCAACAGCTCTGCTAACAAATAAAGAGGCTGGAGTCAGCCAGTGGCATGGTGAGCAAGGCAGCTAGATCCCACATGGTCAACTATGGGTTCAAGTCCCAGTTCCAACAGCTTGATAAACACTCCTGGCGGTTGTGCATGTGTGCCCAAAATCCCAAAAGGAGAAGTGGAGAGGGGATTGTGGTATGACTATGCCCCATGGAGGAGGACGGTGCTTTTTCTCTCCTCTCTCCCCAGTGAGCACATGTACACTGTGCAAGTTTGTAAAAAATAGCTGTGCTGTATTTTATGAGGTCTAATGTTCAAACCGAGACTCTGTGTCTTTATTCTCTTTGCCTTTTTTTCATACTGTGCTATCCTTTGTTGGGAAGGGTAACGAGTCATTCC
>NW_006159858.1:4313585-4321716 GCF_000334495.1 Tupaia belangeri chinensis
TAGTGTCCAAGCTGAAAGCGAGTACCCCCTTTAAGAGTGTCTTGAAACTTCTTGTGTGACACCATCAAACTTTCTCTGGAGAAAAACAATTTGGGTAATTATTATTTAATCATGCCAAGCTCAGCGTCACATACATTCAATGTAGTACACTTCATTTTTCCTTACTAGGCTGTGAACTTCCTGAGGCCAAGGACGATACTTTATTTATACTGGTTACATGATTTAGTCTCTCACCAAAGCATTCATATAGAAACATTGTTCTTTTTTCAATGGAAAAACAATTTGGTTAAGACCTACCTAGATATGGGTCAAAGAAAGAAAGCTTCTAGTGCACTAGGCTATACCTTCATGCCAATCTATGTAATTCTTGGATCCCAGGAAAAAGTAAAAGAATTTGCCTTCTACAAATATTATCTGTTTGTCATCTCCATCCCCAAGAATCCCTAATAGTCAAGGAATTCTTCAGTCTAAAAAGTAAATAGCCCTAGTGTGGCTTCCATATGCTGCATCTGTGGTTCTTTTTAAATTTTATTTCTAACTTTTTTTTTTTTTTAAAGAAAGATTTTTGCTATAGGGCAAT
This sequence comes from Tupaia belangeri chinensis, assembly GCF_000334495.1. Classification (NCBI taxonomy): domain Eukaryota; kingdom Metazoa; phylum Chordata; class Mammalia; order Scandentia; family Tupaiidae; genus Tupaia; species Tupaia belangeri. Next base: position 4,314,166 of record NW_006159858.1, read on the forward strand.
GCAATAGCTTCCACTCTCCTCTCGGGATCCTGGTCACATACACACATGCCCAGCATGAGTTTGAAGGGGCTGGTCCAGAACCTGTATCATGGTCAATTACATGGAGTCCAGTGACGACGTAATCATTCCACCATCTGCTGGTTCCAAATTTTACTTCTAACTTTAAAAAAAAAAAAAATGCTGTAAGGCATGTGTGCTCCCCAGAAAGAGACAGAAAGAAATACAGAGGAAAAGTGAGAAAACACCCTCTGGGAAGGGGTAGCCACACTCAATTCCTTCCCCTCCGTTCTCCTCTCAGGACTCTGGGCACGCACACACATGTGCCTGGCATGGTTCTTAGGCCACTGGGTCTGGAACTCAAATCATTCTGTCGGCCATATGAATCCACCACTCCAATCACCATACCATCAGCTGGCCCCACATCTGTGGTGCTTAACATTACCTGAACGTGAGAATCATCTGGGAAACTTCTAAAATTCAGGCCCAGCCTGATGGTACTATTAATGGCTTACCAGATTGCAATGCTGGAAGCCACATAGCCAGCTACTGGTTCAGATCCCCATCTGAGTCAACATGAGACAAACTGGGCACATGTGCAGGCAGCTGGGATCCTGAGGAGCTGGAGGGCTAGGAAAGGGGTCACAGCTGACGAGACCTTGTCAGAGGTGTTCCTCTCTCTCTCTCTCTCTCTCTCTCTCTCTCTGTCTCTCTCTCTCTCTCTCTCTCTCTGTCACATGTGCCTGCATGATCTCTCCTAGATAAAAAGATAAATTTAAAACTTTCTTAAAATTCGGAGCCAGCAGGTAGCGTGGAGGTTAAGGCGCTGGACTTCCCCATGCTCGACTGCAGTAAAAGTCCTGGACCTGGCAGCTTGCTTTCTCACTTTCCCTCTTTCTCTGTCTCTCTCTGATCAAAATTTTTAAAAGTAATAATAATACTTAATAACATCAAATAAGTAATTCTTTATAAAAATTTTTAATGAAAGAAAAATGAAAACCATCAGTCCCAGGCCCTCTTTCAGAACAATTTAAACAAATCCGAGCCTAGATACTGCATTTTTCTTAGTTCCTGCAACAATCCCAACATGATAGGTGTCATTATTCCCATTCTCCAGATGAAGGAACTGAGGGTGAAAGAGGTTAAGGATTTGCCCATTGCGTATCTAATAAGGGACAGAATAGGGTGGGTCCCCAAAGAGTTGTCAAAGATAAGTTGTTTTGTTACGTGCCCTCTGTAACATCTCTTAATAACGTGATGCGGCACTGTGGAGCCATGGCCTGCTAGGCTGCAGACGGGCCAGTGGATCCCACACAGAGAGTCCTTCGTTCCCATGTGTGGCAGCACGAGAGGGCCTTGCTCACTTCCGCGCTCAGTTTTTACCCCCACACGGAGCAGTCCCAAACCCCGTCTCTTTGAATTGTTGCTTCTCTCATGACACCTCAGCACCGTGACCAAGTGACTGCGTTTTCTTGAGGATCAGAAAGAGCAGCACAAATACTAGAGCAGATGACTGGGCCGAAAGTCAACATCATTCATAAATACTACCATAAATACTTCTGAATACTTGTATTTGTTGAATGTGCTATGTGCTCAGATTTAGTGAGCATAAGTGAGGAAGATAATTTTTGTTTAAAAAGGAAAAAAGACAGGGGACTAGCAATTGGCGTAATGGCTATGTTTCTGGACTCCCATATAGTCAACCGTGGTTCGAGTCCCGGACCCTGTGGGCTTAAACTCACGCCGGGCACATGTGTGTGTTTGTGCCCAAGATCCTGAGAGGAGAATGGAGGAGAAGGGATTGCAGTGTGGCCGTCCCCCCTGGGGAGTGATTTCTTGCTTTCTGTCTCTCTGTCTCTCTCTGTCTTTCTGGTGGGTGCAAGTGCCCTATAGCAAAAACCTCTAAAAAAAAAGAAAAAGGAAGAAAGAAAGAAAGAAAGAAAGAAAGAGAGAGAGAGAGAGAGAGAGAGAGAGAGAGAGAGAAAGAAAGAAAGAAAGAAAGGAAGGAAGGAAGGAAGGAAGGATGGAAGGAAGGAAGGAAGAAAAAAGAGAAAGAAAGAGAGAAAGAAAGAAAGAAAGGAAAAGACAGAATGAATTAAACTGATTGAGGCAGGCGAACCTGAAGAACGGCTTGCTTGCATCCTCAGCTTCACTTTGCTGCTTTTCATTGTATTTGTTCTCTAGACAAAACAAGGAAACTCGAACCAATTCTCAGTAAGGCTGACGCATCTCCCCTAAGAATGACCTCTTTTATTAGAGAATCTGGCTAGCTTTTCTTTTTTCCAAATGCTGAGTGGAGAGCGACTTCTTATTGCTCTTAGCAAATGTGGAGCTGCGAGGCTTCCTGGGGAAGGGCAGAGCCGCTGCCAGACTCCTCCGGTTCAGATGGAGCCGACTACTTCCCCAGCTTGTGGCTGACTGGGAACAAGCCCTCCGCAATATGGATGTCATCGTCTGAACTCCCTCCGTTCAGCAACGCCCCTTGTCAGAGCACAGAGCCTGCAGTTACATCACAGATCAGCCCAGGAAACAGCTAGTCATGAATCACAGAGCTCATGGATCTCTGCCGAACAAAGAACTCCAGCTCTGGGAAACTTTGTGGCCCAGCCTTTCTGTCTGTCCCAGTGGAAAAGTAGGTGATTTCCAACTGGTCCTACAGAAAACCAGTGCAGGGACCACGCAAGGCAGGTGTACTCAACCCGGCCGGTGCCTTGTCCCCTCACATTTATACATGCTCTTTTTCATACCAGCTGCATCCTAAACACCGAGTTAAGATGGTGATTAGTAGTGGTGGTGGGCGTCTCAGTAGGAGCTTTCTTAAGAAGAAAGGGCTTTGATTGAGCCAATGAAAGCTGTTGCCAGGGAACCAGATGCCATGAACAGGCCACTCCAGCAGCGTAAGAATACAAGCCGGGAGTGCTGGACTGAGCATTAAGTGTACTTGGCAGCTGAGTCCTCCAGGCCTGTTAACCCTTTGTGCACCTAACCATTTCTAGAAGTGCGTCAAGAGAAGGATGATCATAAAATCTGAAAAGCAGGCCTAACTGCAGCCATCCAAGTGGCAAGACTGAGGCCACATGAGAGGCCTAGGTTCAGATCCCAGATCCACCTGAGCGGCTCAGGTGCAGAAGCAAGCACCTGTAATCCTAGTGAAGCGGAAGGCTGGAACTTAAGAGTCCCAGTGCTAGCACGGCAATTAAGCAATGTGCACAGAGGCTGGATCTCTCATGACAGACCATGGTTTGAGTCCAGACCCTGGTGTCTTGAAAAGTGTGCAGGACATATGTGCAGCCCCAGATCCTGACAAGATGGAAAGATGGAGAAAAAAGAATTGCAGCATGACCATGTCCCATCAGGGGATGCTTTCCTTTTCTTCCTTTCTGGCAAGTGCACGTGCCCTCTGGCAATTAAAAAACCTTTCTCTCACTCATAACAATAATTTTTTTAACCTGCCTCAGGTTTATTCGTACACACAGCACAGGAGGACACCAGCCCCATGTAGAGAGCAGCCCGGGGGTCACCAGTCCGTCTGTCCTCACACTGGCAGAGGCCTCTACTACAGAGCTGTTGTGGGGGCCTGGACACCTCTGGGAGCCTGAGATGGAGTGGAACTGAAGGCGGAGCTGCAGCTGAGGCCTGGGTCTTGGTTTGGGTCTTGGTCTGAGCCTTGGCTTTGGCTTTGTTGGCCTTTGGCTGAGTGAGCCTAAGGCCCTTGGCGATATGGGTGTGAGTACGTTTCCGAGCTTAGGGTGGCCAATGTAGGCAAGACACTGAGCTTGCCGCTGCTGCCCTTTGGGATGCCCTTCTGAACCTCCGTGGGCTTTCTGAGGGCCTTGATGGCCTCCGCTCACGCACTCATGGCCTTGGCGTTGGCCTGCATCTTCTTCAGACCCTTCCTGTTGTGCTTCTTGGCAAAGCACATGTTCCTCAGGCACTTGAGGTCTATTCCCTTAAGAGATTCATATCTTGGGGGACCAGCAGTTAGCGTAATGGCTATGTCCCTGGACTACCATGTAGTCGACTGTCATTCGGGTCCTGGACCCGGTGGCTTGAACTCACACCAACCACGTGTGTGTGCATGCGTGCCCAAGATCCCGAGAGGAGAATGGAGGAGAAGGGATTGCGGTATGGCCATTCCCCCTGGGGATGATTTCTCATTATCTCTCTGTCTCTCTCTGTCTCTCTGGCGAGCGCACTCGCCCTATAATAAAAACCTCTCCAAAAAAAAAAAAAGAGATTCATATCTTTGTGACCGAGGTTTCTTGATGCCATTTCTATGCCATTTTCGGGACTGGTTGTGTGTGGTGTGGTTCTTGGACTTGGCCATGTCTGCACCTAAGCCTGCAGCTGCCAAGGAGCCTGGGGTCGGAAGGGCATAGAAATAATTTTTTGAAAAACATGAAAAGCCTCACCACCTCTGCTGTCAGCATCTCCCTCTGGAATATACCATTTCAAAGATGCTCTCCCTGCTTGGCTCACAGCAGCCCTGGACCCCTGTTCACGAGCAGATTGGCAGCAGAGGTGGACCCGAGCAAGGGCTGGCCAGGACGTAGGCTCTGCAGAGGGATCTGCTGATGTGTGGTCCCTCTGGTCATCAACACTTAAGAGCCCTCTCACCTGGTGGCAGAGTTTCATCTGGTCTTTTGCCTCTGGAGAAGGAACTCTCAAAGGTGCGTCTGCTGTGAGAAAGGAAGAAACGCCTCCCCTCCTCCTAATGTACACTTACGGAGCCTCCTGGGGCCAGCCAAGGCTAGCAGCCTATACTCCATTTTAAGACCGTAGCCTAGAGGCGTATGGGCACAGGCTGGCTCTCTCAGGCAATGAGGAAATGCAAAGTCACTGTGCAAGGGCCTCTTGACCACCTCCCAGGGTGTACATTCCTCACTTTACCCTGCCTCTCTCTCCCTCTCCATCTCCCATCAACCCTCAATCCAGGCTTGCAACTCTGCACGGCCTGGTTATTCAGTCTCTGCAGAGGAGCTTGAACCTTTGGTCGTCAGGAGAACCTGAATGCTTTCTCAAAGGAAACTACACAGGCTGAATAACAGGCAGTGAGGTTACTCATGGACTAGGGGGCCTTGGTACACAGGGGAACTCTAGCAGTCCCCTGAGGGGGCCTTGAGGGGAAGGTTCTCCAAACAGGCAAGCTCCCTGACACCCCTCCCTCTTCCTCAGACTGTCGGTTCCAGCTTACTCTTGCTCTCCCCAGGACTGAGGGTAGACATATCGATATGAACATCAGGATCTCACTAAACTGGACAAAGAATGAGAAAAGAATTTGTGTATGCCTCAGGCTATGCAGTTAATATGTTCTTGGAAAGATATGTTTTTTATAGCAAATTAACATTTTTCTAAAATGATTAGCAGACAGTTCACAGATTTAACTCTGATAGTTAGAACATGTGAAAAAATTATTCTCTTCATAGAGTTTAAATAGTAAGCTGGGACCAGCAGTTGACATAATGGCTATGTCGCTGGACTCCCATGTAGTCGACCGCGGTTCAAGTCCTGGACCCGGTGGCTTAAACTCACGCCGGGAGCATGTGCGCGCGTGCCCAAGATCCCGAGAGGAGAATGGAGGAGAAGGGATTGTGGCATGGCTGCCCTCCCTGGGGGGTGATTTCTCACTTTCTGTCTCTCTGTCTCTCTCTTTCTGGTGAGCGCATGCACCCTATAGCAAAAAACCTCTAAATTTTTTTTTAATTTAAAAAAATAATAAATAAATAGTAAGCTGGAAGCCAGTTGACAGAAGAGTGTCTGGTTGTTCAGCCCAGTGGCTTACTGTCTACATGTACACATGAGAGTCCTGGGCTCGTGGTCTGAAGTTAAGGAAGCCAGATCGCACATGACTGGCTGCTGGTTTGAAAACCACATTGTTGGGAACGTGTACATTTGTGACCAGAATCCCGACATGGTAAAGCAATCTAAGAAAAGGGACTGAGGCATGACCATGCCTCACTGGGGCATGCTGTCAACCCCCCCCTCCCCGTCTCTCTGTCTCTCTCTGGTGAGCCCATGTATTCCTCTGGCAAAATTTAAATCAATCAATAAATAAAAAGCAAGATTTCTTATCACAAGGAAATAATTTTTTTTTTTTTTGGAGAGATTTTCACTATAGGGCGCGTGCGCTCGCCAGACAGACAGAGACATTAGAGACAGAAAGCGAGAAATCACCCCCCAGGGGGGATGATCACGCTGCAATCCCTTCTCCTCCATTCTCCTCTCGGGATCTTGGGCACACACGCACACGCGCCCGGCGCAAGTTTTAAGCCACCGGGTCCGGGACGCAAACCGCGGTCGACTATGTGGGAGTCCAACGAACGACATAGCCATTACGCTAACTGCTGGTTCCCACAAGGAAATAACTTTTAAAGCACCAATTTGAATAGCAAGGCCTCACTACTGTGCACTAGTATTGGGGAGACGATGTATGCTCTGAATTAGAGACTGAAGTTTTTTTATTAAACAATATTTTCTTTTAAAATTTTTTTAAAGAATTAAAATTAAATTGAAACAAGTTGAGGCTCTAAACATAAATTCTCAAGCTATAAAAATACTGGTGAAAAACACAGAAAAAACTCTTGGAGATCTTGAAGAAGGCAAAGACTTTTTTTTTTTTTTTTTTTGGGGGTGCGTGGGCCAACCAGAAAGACGGCGGAGAGACAGAAAGCAAGAAATCCCCCCCCACCCGGGGAGGAATGGCCATGCTACAATCCCTTCTCCTCCATTCTCCTCTCAGGATCTTGGACACACATCCACACACGCCTGGTGTGAGTTTAAGCCACCGGGTCCAGGACTCGAACCACAGTCAACTACATGGGAATCCAGTGGCATAGCCATTATGCCAACTGCTGGTTCCAGGCAAAGACTTCTTAAAGAAGACCTCCAAAGCACAGGCAATAGTCTCAAAAATAGACAAATGGGACTATATTAGGCCGAGAAGCTTCTGCACAGCCAAAGAAACAATAAGTAGCGTGAGAAGACAAGCCTCAGAGTGGGAGAATATATGTACAAATTATACCTCAGATAATGGACTGATAATCAGAATATACAGGGAACTCAAGCAGGTTACCCACAAAAAAATTATCAGTCCAACTAAAAGATGGGAAAATGAGCTGAACAGACAATTCTACGAAGACAAACGAACGACCCAAAAGCATATGAAAGCATGCTCAACTTCCCTTATCATAAGGGAAATGCAAATCAAAACCACAGTGAGATATCACTTACCCCCAGTCAGAATGGCTAAATTAAGTAAATAAATAACGGTAAGTGCTGGCGAGGCTGTGGTGAAAAGGAAACTCCCTACAATGTTGGTAGCAATGTAAATTAGTACAACTACTGTGGAGAACAATATGGAAATTCCTTAGGAACCTACAAATAGAACTACCACACGACCCAGCAACTCCACTTCTAGGTATTTACCCAAAGGATAGAAAAGCCCACAGCTGGAAAAACACTTGCACATCCACGTTTTTTTTTCTTTTTCTTTCTTTCTTTCTTTTTCTTTTTCTTTTTTTTTTTTTTTTTGAGAGGTTTTTGCTATAGGGTATG
>NW_006159858.1:4321801-4329607 GCF_000334495.1 Tupaia belangeri chinensis
CCCCCCGGGGGGATGGCCACGCCACAATCCCTTCTCTCAGGATCTTGGGCACGCACACACATGTGCCCGGTGTTAGTTTAAGGCACCGGGTCTGGGACTTGAACCGCAGTTGACTACATGGGAGTCCAGCAACATAGCAATTACACCAACTTCTGGTCCTGATTTCAGCATTATTTATAATTGTTAGGACATGGACTCAACCCAAATGTCCAAATATAGATGATTGGATTCAAGAAATGTGGCATATGTACTCTATGGAATACTATTCAGCCATAAAAAATAATGAAACCCTGACATTTGATACAAAGTGGATGAATATGGAAGACTTAATGCTAAGCAAAGCAAGTCAGATCTGGTCCTGATTTCAGCATTATTTATAATTGTTAGGACATGGACTCAACCCAAATGTCCAAATATAGATGATTGGATTCAAGAAATGTGGCATATGTACTCTATGGAATACTATTCAGCCATAAAAAATAATGAAACCCTGACATTTGATACAAAGTGGATGAATATGGAAGACTTAATGCTAAGCAAAGCAAGTCAGACTATGGGAGACAGAAATTGTATATCCCCACTCAATATATACTGATTATCTGCGCTCTATGGTAGAAACCGAAAGTTTGGAAGGTATGGTAGCAGGGAGGAACAGTAGATACCAGAGTAGTAAGGATAAGGATAATAAGGAGGTGGGTAATGGAGAGAGGGAGGGGAACAGGGGAAGAAAAGAAAAAAAAATTATGCCTAACTGACAAAAAAAAAACTATTTGGTAGTGATGATGTGTATAGTAATGTCTTTGTCTTAGTTGATCTGTATGGTAATCATGCTAGAAAAAAAATGTTATACACTATAAAGATATATATGAGTAAATGTAATATAAAAATAAATAAAATATTTTTAAAATAATCACTTATTTAATTTTATTTATTATTATTTTTTAAGTGACACAGATAAAACATTTTGCTTGGGACCAGCAGGTGGCATGGTGGTTAAGGCGCTGGACACTCCTGTATGGCTGACCACGGTTCGAGTCCTGGATCTGGTGACTTGCTTTCTCACTTTCCCTCTCTCTCTCTCTGTGTGTGTCTCTCTCTGGTCAAATTTAAATAAATGAAAGAATAAATAAAATTAAATAAATAACTCTTAATCATTTTATTTAATTTTATTTATTCTTTCATTTATTCTCATTTAACCAGAGAGAGAGAAACACACACAGAAAAAGACAGAGAGAGAGAGAGAGAAAGTGAAAACCAGGTCGCCAGGTCTGGGACTCAAGCCATGGTCGACCATATGGGTGTATCCAGTGCCTTAACTACCACGCCACCTGCTGGTCCTCAAATAAAATAATTCTTAAAACAAACACATTTTTTCCTTCTTACTCCAATGTTCAGTGGTTCTACATGATCAAAATCTGCATAGTCTCCATGAATGGCATCTGCTCTGAGTTTCTCCCCTTAGAATTAAAATCATCACTTCTCTTGTCACCCTACATAGGTTAGCTCTTGTGAAGGTTTGTCACTTTCACTTCCAACAATTAAGCTGTTAACCAGATGGTTGACTGATTTTTCTATGCTATGAAAAAACAAGAAGGTGTGATTTTTATTTTTTCTAGAAAATATCTCCCCACTAGAAATGTTAAAGTTTGCAATTACTGTAAGTGTTCTTACTAATAAAATGAAGTCCTGAGCTAAGGCATAGCTACATGTTTTAGACTCCCAGTGCAAACTCTTCAGAAAGGTCTAAAATAAATACACCTTCAGTCCCCCTTTTTCTGAATACGACAGGCCGTGTGGCCATAATTTAGCCTTAAGAAGAGAAAAGAAGCAGGGAATTTCCCTTGCAGTGATTCTAGAGGATTCTTTGTTGTCTTTTGCATTTTCTTCTTTCAAACCTGGTGGCCCTATGAGAAATGAGCCGTAAGAGACAAGTAACTTATCCTTAGCAAGGCCGTGCTCCTCCAGCAAGTTTAAAGGGTTATTTCTTCCACACTGATTCCATTTGTACCCGTTCAGTCTTTGTCCAATAAGCCTTGATTGGTCAGAGTCTTTAACCTATGGGTCTCAGTGTTGTGCTATAAACAAACTGCTAGCTAATAAAACAGGCTTTGACCTAATTCTCTCCTTTCTTGTATCTTTCATACTGACTCAAAGATAATTACACATCACTTTGGGCATGTTAAAATATTCATTCAGCTGCTACTATACTACATGCAAAGAGTGCTAGGGGAGGTACTAGGAATGGGAGGATATAGTCCTTATCTTCCAAAGACTTACAGTCTACTTGGGGGTATAAAACGCAAGCAAATGGAGGGCCAGCCCCGTAGCCTAGTGGTTATCAGTGGTAATCAGTGCATAGAAGCATATGGATAGCCACCATGGCCAACCGTGATTCAAATCTTGGCCCCAGCAGCTTGAAAAACATGCTGGGTACATGTGCATGCATGCCCAACATCTTGTTCAGAAGGGAGGGGATGAAGAAGTGGAGGAGAAGGTATTACAGAGTGAACACACCCACTAGGGAGTGCTTTCTCCCTCTCCCTCTGTCTCTGTCTCTGTCTCTCTGGCAAGAACATGTGCCCTCTGGCCATTTAAACAGACACGAGCAAATAGCAAGTGGAAAGAGCCTTAGTAACACAAAGTAGAGCCCAGAGGGTGGCGTAGGGTGAAACTCAATGTTCTGTCGGGCTGACCCACATGGAAAGGTTCTAGGTTCAAGACCAGAGGCCTTCCTGAGTATGCTGGGGACATGCATGCTCTTGATTCAGGACTGGCTGAGGCTGGGGGTAGATCACGTCACTGGGACACTGTGAAGGTACTGTTTCTCTAGCTCTCGCTCAAGCGAGAAAGAAATAACTTAAAAAAAAATAATTGCCATAGGGCATGTGTGCTTGCCAGAGACAGAGAGAGAGAGAGGAAAAATGAGAAGGCACACCCCATAGGGAATGGTCACACCGTAATTTCATCTCCTTCATTTCTCCCTCTTGTTGGGACTTTGGGCATGCATGCAGACACACCCAGCAAGTTTCTCAAGCCACCAAGTGCAGGATTCAAACTACTTGGCCAGCTATATGGGATCCAGCCACCTTAACCCTATGCCACTGGCTGGCCTAAATAAATAAACTTTAAAAAACAAATACAAAGTGATGCTGCTTGTTATATACACAGCTCGTATTTTTAAAAAGTCTTCTGTTTTGACTTTCTAACCGTGGATGGTTCTATTAGCCCTCACTCCATCTTCTCTTTAGCGTAAGAGCTTGCAACTTTTGCATTCCTATGGCCCCCTTGCAAGGAGGTTGGCGAGGCAGAATGAAGAGAACCGAGGCTGAGGAGATACAAGTGTTTAGAGGCAGCCACTGCAGCCAGGCCAGAGGTCCAGTGTCTAGTCACCAGCTTTATGACCACGGTGGCTGGTGCTCCTTCCCAACAGCTGGGTATCAGCCACGTTGGAGCACTTATGAGGGGCCATGCTACTGTGTCATAGAAGTAGGACAATAGGCTGGCTTTAGGGCCACATCTGGATGAGGTCCCATTTCCCCCTGGTTTGCTCTGTGGTTTTGTACAAATGGTTTCATCTCTCTATGCCCAGGTTTTTCCTATATGGGTAACGAGAGAAATATCAGTGATTCTTCTGGTAGACTCTCCCTGAAGGTGAATAACTTTACTGGAAACACCATCACACTTCCCTTTGAGGGGCCATGATCCTGACACTGTCCAAGAGGGCACGTCTCCAGCGTGGCATCCATTCACCCCACGCACTTTGGAACAAGGGACACATTCCTGAACACGCTGGGGACATGGCCATCGCATAGCAGCTATTTCCTTTGTTTCATGTGGTTTCTATTTATTTACGGAGTTCCATGGTTATTCACGATGCTTTACAAACCATAAAAACAAGGTCTCCACCCTATAGAATTTACAGTGTCATTTAAACAGACACGCTGCATGGGCTGACAGGTTGGGCCTGCCAGGAGATGGTGTTGGTGTTGTATAACATGGGTGGGGAGGCTTCTCCTGCAGTTATAAATACTTTCCAGTTACAAGGGCCTTTCATCTGGGATCCCAAGCACTTTAGAATAGCAATAACCGCGATTGCTTTCTAAATGCACTTTCCATAAACGGTTGTGGGGACGGAGTAAATGCTTTTAAATGTCTATTAATTGATCTGTGGATCTGTTCACTGTCCGTATTAAACAGCATGGATGTAAACATGGCAGTTCAGGAGAGGTCCACTGTGAGCTGTGGTATGACTCTTCTCAGATTACAATCCTAGACAGGCCTAGCGGCCCTGCCACAGCACTGGAGGAGATAGACGGACACCTGGCAAGATGCTCACTCAGCCTAGACTCAGAAAGATCGCTTCCTGGGGCCCTGACGCACTGTGTACGGGCAAGCTGACATTTCAAAGCCAAGTGCGCGCAGAGAAGGAATTTACATCGGAGAAAGAGTAACCCCTCAGTGAACGATCAGGGCTCTCATCTGGGTCCTGTTCTCTCTATCCAGTTCCTCTTACGCTCTCTCTCTGGCAATGGCACTTTAAAAACAGTAAGATTTATATTTCATTGAGCTGATATGGAGTTTCTGTTCTACATCTCACTCAAAGGCCACATAGCAAGTGATTACTCCTGATCTATTGGACAAATTCATTCAGATCAGAGGAAAGATTGGCGTAGGCTGCAAGTTCTAGAAGTTTATCCAGAGGTTTGTGAGATAAAGTGTCCTTCTTTCCGTGCAGCCTTTTAGCTTCTCAAAGTTACCTTTCTAAAAGCCCATGTGGGGGGCCAGGTGGTGGGGTAGCAGTAACATTGCTGGACTCATAGGGCAAAGTCCTGGGTTCACATCCTGGGACCTCCCTGAACACGGTGCATATGCCCAGGATAGTGATCCTGGCTGAGCACGGGGTGGACTGTGGTCATGAGGACCCTGTTTGGAGTTGCTCTTCATCTCTCTCTCTCTCTCTCTCTCAAGAAATAAACAAATAACTTGAAAGGATGAAGAAAGGAAGAGAAAAAAGAAGAAGAAAAAGAGAGAAAGGAAGAAGAAAAAAGAGAGAGAGAAAGAAAAAGAAAGAAGGAAAGGAAGAAAGAGAAAGAAAAGGAAAGAAGGAGAAAAGGCCCCAAGTAGAATCCCATCAACTCCCTGTTATAGAAAACCTACCTAAAGGATAAAATCCAAAATACCTCAGCAGCATACGTGCAGCCTTCGTGCCTAGCCAGCTGACCTGTGCCTCTAGTCTCGTCTCTGTGCACATGGTCTGCAACTTTGGCCATACCAGAGAGATCACCCCTTCCCCAGAGACCTCAGACTTTCCTGTCCAGGCCTCCTGCAATATCCTCTTTCCTCTTTCCTCCTTGCCATCTTCTGGCATCTCCCCAGCAAACTAGTGTCACGTAAAGCCCACCTCTAAGGCCCGTCATTTCCATGGCCTCCCGCAGTGCTCACCAGCATCCTTCCCCCTGCCTCTACATTCACCTCTTTTCCTGGTGCACCTGCTCACCTCAACCCCCATTAACAGCTGTCACAGAGGCCTTCAGGTACTGCTGGGACCCAGCCTTGGTGTCTCAGACATTGTCATCTCTCAGTGAAGTTTTGCCAGTGTTCTTTTTGCACTTTGAAGGGGTAGAGAAAGGGAAGGGAGGGAGCAACTGTAGCCTAAGACCCCCCATAAACTATTTGGAATGCCGGTTTTGTAGGATTTTGCCCACCTTTTGAGATAAGGGCACTCCTGGATAATACTGGCCAGTCGGCTTTCAGATTATAAACCCATAAATTCAGGTTGGTTGGTTCTTTGTTTGTTTGTTTTCAATACATGTGAAAAACATTCTTAACTTGTAAAATAAACATAACATTCATGTATCGTTTTAGCTCTTTGTAAGTTTATAGCTGACAAACATTAAGTACACTGGCATTCTTAAGAATCCACTTCCAGAACATCTTTATCTTCCCAAACAGAAACTCCACACCTGTTAAGCCCTAAATTTCCACCCCCACCAGCCCCTGGCAATGCTATTATATTAACACTTCTGTGAATCTGACTACTCTAAATACCTCATTGCTACGATACAAATGTGTGTGGTCCCCCCAAAAAAATGTGTGTGTTGAGATTTGGTTGTGATGTGGTTAAGAGGGTAAAAAAAGTTTATCCAACCATGGTGTTGAAACATAGGGTCTTTGAGACGAGATTATGCTCACCAGGGTGGGGCCTCCATGACTGAAACCGGGTGGGCTTTTAAGAAGAGGGAATGAGGGACCAGCAAATGGTGTGTTTGAATCCAGAACTCGAAACACAGAGTCAGCCATGTGACAGTACAGTGCCTTAACTGCCACATCTCCTGCCGGCCTCAAAATAAACTTTTAAAAATAAATAAAGAAGGAGTCAGCAGGTGCCACAGTAGTTAAGGCTCTATAGACTCCCATGTAGTCAACCACAGTTCGAGTCCCAGACCTAGCGGCTTGAAATTCATGCCAGGTGCATGTGCATACATGCCCAAAATCCTAAGAGGAGAATGGAGAAGACGGACTGTGGTGGGGATATCATCCCCAGGGGGGAAAATTCTCACTTTCTGTCTCTCTGTCTCTCTGGTGAGTACACACACCCTATTGCAAAAATCTCTCTTGAAAAAAAGAAGAAAGAGAGATAAAGAGAAAGAAAGGAAAGAAGGAGAGAGAAAGAAAGAAAGAAAGAAAGAAAGAAAGAAAGAAAGAAAGAAAGAAAGAAAGAAGAAAGAAAGAAGAAAGAAAGAAGAAAGAGAGGTGAGAGAAAGAAAGAAAGAAAGAAAGAAAGAAAGAAAGAAAGAAAGAAAGAAAGAAAGAAAGAAAGAAAGAAAGGAGAGAAGAAAGAAAGGAGAGAAGAAAGAAAGGAGAGAAGAAAGAAAGGAGAGAAGAAAGAGGGAAAAAAAGGAAAATTTTAAGTGACCAGCAGCCTGCAGTACTTCTTCACCCAGGCCAGCAGGGGGCACTCCCACAAGATTGCTGGGATAGTTCAGTGGACAGATAATGGTGGGGCAGCTTGCTTTTCCAGACTGAAGCAGGGTCCTAGATCGCCAGCAAAGTGGACTTTTTGTTCCCAGGTCCTCTTACTTCCCGTCCTGTGCTTCTCACAGCATCAGCATCAAAGAGAACCCAGTAGCCTGGGCCATGGTGGTACTTCTCAGAGGGGTGCTACTGGCGCCCCAGTGGGACAGCTCTTCAATCAGCCGGACAGCCTCACACACGACCGAACTTTTCGCGTCCTGAGCTTCTGCTTGCTAAAGGCCAGAAGTGCCCCCCACGCCTCGTCATTGTGACAACTGAAATGCCCCCACCCACAGTTTCAAAGTCTCCCTGCCAAGGGATGGAGTTGCACAGGTAAGAACCAGGTGTGCAAAGAAAAGGGAAGATTCCCAGGCTTCTCCTCCCCACTCACCCCTGCAAAGCAGCAACCATGATAAGGTTTAATGTCCAGTTGAGAGGATGCTGGAGTTCAGCCAAGGGAAAACGTCACAGCGGCTTAGGTGACCTAGACGGTTCCCCAAGTCTGTTGTGGTCTGTGGACGGTGACAGGCTCACATGTCAGGAGAAATGTATCTGGGGGGAAGATACTCTCTCCATGCAAGATGAGTGCTAGAATTGACAAGATACCTTAGCATGGCCCTCACCCCTGCAACTAAGCTTTGCAATCGGAGCCTGGTCCCTCTGATGTCCCTTTGACCTCTCCTCCCCCCAGTGCATCAGCACTGCCCTCAGCCGTCTCTGCCTTGCTTTGGTTGGTGTAAGGGACTTCCTTTCCCGGTGCTGCCATAGCAACCAGAAAACAACCTCTTCTCA
>NW_006159858.1:4330074-4355271 GCF_000334495.1 Tupaia belangeri chinensis
GGGGGGAAAATTCTCACTTTCTGTCTCTCTGTCTCTCTGGTGAGTACACACACCCTATTGCAAAAATCTCTCTTGAAAAAAAGAAGAAAGAGAGATAAAGAGAAAGAAAGGAAAGAAGGAGAGAGAAAGAAAGAAAGAAAGAAAGAAAGAAAGAAAGAAAGAAAGAAAGAAAGAAAGAAAGGAGAGAAGAAAGAAAGGAGAGAAGAAAGAAAGGAGAGAAGAAAGAGGGAAAAAAAGGAAAATTTTAAGTGACCAGCAGCCTGCAGTACTTCTTCACCCAGGCCAGCAGGGGGCACTCCCACAAGATTGCTGGGATAGTTCAGTGGACAGATAATGGTGGGGCAGCTTGCTTTTCCAGACTGAAGCAGGGTCCTAGATCGCCAGCAAAGTGGACTTTTTGTTCCCAGGTCCTCTTACTTCCCGTCCTGTGCTTCTCACAGCATCAGCATCAAAGAGAACCCAGTAGCCTGGGCCATGGTGGTACTTCTCAGAGGGGTGCTACTGGCGCCCCAGTGGGACAGTTCTTCAATCAGCCGGACAGCCTCACACACGACCGAACTTTTCGCATCCTGAGCTTCTGCTTGCTAAAGGCCAGAAGTGCCCCCCACGCCTCGTCATTGTGACAACTGAAATGCCCCCACCCACAGTTTCAAAGTCTCCCTGCCAAGGGATGGAGTTGCACAGGTAAGAACCAGGTGTGCAAAGAAAAGGGAAGATTCCCAGGCTTCTCCTCCCCACTCACCCCTGCAAAGCAGCAACCATGATAAGGTTTAATGTCCAGTTGAGAGGATGCTGGAGTTCAGCCAAGGGAAAACGTCACAGCGGCTTAGGTGACCTAGACGGTTCCCCAAGTCTGTTGTGGTCTGTGGACGGTGACAGGCTCACATGTCAGGAGAAATGTATCTGGGGGGAAGATACTCTCTCCATGCAAGATGAGTGCTAGAATTGACAAGATACCTTAGCATGGCCCTCACCCCTGCAACTAAGCTTTGCAATCGGAGCCTGGTCCCTCTGATGTCCCTTTGACCTCTCCTCCCCCCAGTGCATCAGCACTGCCCTCAGCCGTCTCTGCCTTGCTTTGGTTGGTGTAAGGGACTTCCTTTCCCGGTGCTGCCATAGCAACCAGAAAACAACCTCTGCTCACAATGAGGAGGATGGTGCTGTGGCCCAGATCTGCAGATGCACGCGGCGGTAACAGAGCAACCGGGGCCGAGGGACAACAAGGGCTCTGGTGAAGAAGAGAGAGGCTGCCCAGTGAGGAGACAATCCCGGGCCTGAGGAAGCTCGATATGCAGTTTATTTTTCCTCCCGACAAAGACACGCACTGTCTCAGCTGAGTGGCTGGTTGTTATTAAGACGCTGCTGTAAGAGGGGAAAACGTATTTCATAAAAGGCCCAGTGTTCGTGGTCTTCTTGGACTTGCTGCTGAGCTTTGGAAATCTTGAGGTGTGACCAGTTTTCAGCCTTCCAAACCAAGATGAACTGCCCTTGAGAAGGGGTGGTCGGAGGGGGGAAATATGTTCACGCTCTCGCTCCTGAGCCGGGGACACGGGAAGTTGGTCCAGAGCAAACAGAAGTTAGAAGTCTACTTTGAACCAGAGGTGAGTCTTAACAGCTAAAGAAAGGCACATCAGGGCGGGGTATGCTCTGGGTTTTCACTTGGGGTAAATAACAAGTGTTTTGGTTTGTGCTGGTAATGCCCCTCACCACCCCACCCCTCCATGAAACCCAAGGGAATAATGTAGTTCACCTAACACCCCCAGAGTGCCACTGGGGTCCTCTTCCTTCTCATTGCACCCCACTTTACAGCCTTCTTTCCTTGAGACCCAAAGAGATTCCGAATTGTCTGCAATTCAGATGGTTTGGTTCAAGACCAGAATTTCCACCTGGGTTCTAGACAAGCTAAGGGTTGTTTGGTTTTTAGAAGTCATGCTCTGCGGTTGAAATGCCGTGTGTGTTCGTGCCATTTCAGTGGCTTCCTTGAACTCTCTGGAATTCAACCCACAGGACTCATATTCAACGTAGGCCAAGAGAAAATTTTCGTTTTAGATTTTAAAGAGGTGGTAAAGTTCCCTTGTTAGACTGGAATTTTATTTCATAGACTACTGCCAAGAATCAGAACTCCATTGGGGGTACTTGGCGAATTTTGGGGGTCTTACAGAGATTTTCATGGTCATAGCAGTTTGTCAAGATATTTGACCTTTGCTGTGTTAAAAGACATAAAGTTTCAAAGGACCTCTATGGCAAATGGCATTGGTGTACTTGCAAGATAGAACCATTTTATAGGCTTCTAAGTAGCCAAATTAGGTAATGCTACCTAGCATCTGGCATGTATAGTAATCCTCTCTGTGTCCAGCGGAAGTGGGTCAGAATGGACTTCTCCTATTTAAACTGCCAGTTAGTCCAGGTGTCATTTCAAAGTTATTCACTGCTCTTGATCATTCTTACTGCTTCGTACATCTGGGAAACTAACTGGTCTGTAACCTGCACTCTACCCCAGCGAAGCCTCCTGTTGTGAATGGCTGTCCTGAATGTTGTACGGGGTGAAATGGAACCATACCTTGATTTCTCCTATTGGGTTGTTGGAAAAGTCATGGTGTATTTTTTTCTATGTTTTTTCTATGCAAAAAAATGTGTCATGACTTTTCTGACTACTCCATAGTTTGGAGATGTAGATGAGAAAAGAATATCAGTTGCTAAGAAAAGTCGTCGTGTCCCATAACACCGGGCGAACAACCCGTAGACTGTGCCCAAGGAGATGAAGTTGGAGGAAGGTTTTCCGCAGTAGCTCCGTCAAGGTGGTATCTTTTCCCGGCAGGATTACTTGAACTGGAAGTCCCCAGAAGACTACATCCTGGTCAACAAACCTCAGGGTGAGGACGGTACCCACCAGCCCTCCTGGAACCTCTTCCTTCCTAAAACGTTCAGCACTAGAAAGGGCGCCCTGATCCTCTACTCAGAAGGTTTAGCCTTATCAGCATGGACACCCGAAGAAAGGAGAAAAGTCCCCTACCACCCCAAAAGCTACAGGAAGAGGCTGGATCTTGAACTGCACACTCTTCAAGATCTCAAAGAAGCTATCCTAGTGTACGGCAGCAAGCAGGTAGGTGGAACAGCCCCTGGCCTGGGTATCTACAAATCTAGTGGCAGCTGTGGGTATGATTTCTCAGACCCTTGGAAAGGCATAAAACCCTCAGACCTGGGACCAGTAGTTAGCGTAATGGCTATGTCTCTGGATTCCCATGTAGTCGACTGCAGTTCAAGTCCTGGACCCGGCGGCTTAAAACTCACGCCGGCCGCGTGGGCGTGTGTGCCCAAGATCCCGAGAGGAGACTGGAGGGGAAGGGATTGCGGCGCCTAGGGGGCGATTTCTCGCTTTCTGTCTCTCTGTCTCTCTCTGTCTTTCTAGGGAGCACACGCCCTATAGCAAAAAACCTCTCCAAAAAAAAGAAAAAAAAAAACCCTCAGACTTCATTTCTTCCTCTCTAAAATGAGGTTGTTCTCTTGGCCTAACCACCACAAGCAGTTGTCACAAGGTTTAAATGAGATGATGTATGCAAAAAGGCTGTGAAAAGCATGAAGCTATATTAGCATTATCGTTTTGTGTTTTCCTCTCAGTTTCAGTAACACAGTCTTTTTCAGCATTCAGACAGATTCGGGACAGCAGACGTTTCATAAGAATTCTTGAAATTCTGTCTCATAGCCACAAGCATCATCATCCCACCTCTGATGTTCTTGGCTTTGTGGAAATGAGAGAGAGAACATTTTAAATATTTACCTTGAGCCCTTGAGCTTTTGCAGGATAAGTTAATGACTTTCCATTCTGAATTTAATATTAAGGGGAAACCCCTGCGCTCGCTTTTCTGATCCATAGTTTCTAATGTCTTCTGAGATGTGCACAGGCCTCCGCTTTATGTAACTGCACGCACCTGCCCTTTGGCGGGGCCGTAAGGCAGTCTGGGAAGATGTGTCACTTTAGAAATTCTGGGCTAGAGATGGCAGTAGTTCAAAACGGCAGTCTCCGAGACTAGCAGATGGCGTAATGGTTACGTCACTGGACTCCCACGTGGTCAACCACGGTTTGAGTTCCAGATCCAGCTGCTTAAAACTCTCTCCAGGCACATGTGCATGCATGCCCGAGATCCGGAGGAGGAAGGATTGCAGCAAGCATGCGTGCCCAAGATCCGGAGAAAGGATTGCAGTGAGGCCATCCCCCCTGGAAGGGTGATTTACCGCTTTCTGCCTCTGTCTCTCTCCTTCTCTGCAGCAAGCACATGCAAAAATCTCTCTAAAAAACAAACAAACAAACAAAACCAGCAGTCTTCAATTTCCTGGTGCCAGAGACTGGCCTTTTGGAAGACAATCCCTTCATGGAGGGAAGAGGAGGGCAGTTGGTCCTGGGACACCCCAATAACACCATGTCCATCATGCACCCCATTTCCACCATCACCACATTGCAATGCACAATGAAACAATCATACAACAACAAAGTTCATGGTCCCATGAGACTCCAGCACGGCTGCTGATCTGACAGGAGGCAGAGCGCAAGTGGCAGTGAAAGTCGTGGGGAGCAGCTGCAAACACGGACCACTTGCCCACCGCCCACCACCCACTCCCTCACCATGGACTGGCACTGATCCAGTCTGGTCCCCAATGGGCCACAAGCTGCCACCAGTCCACAGCTCAGGATCTGGGGCCCCTGCTTTAAAAGTGTGTTGACCGGGACCAGCAGATGGCATAAAGATTATGTTGCTGGACTCCCACATAGTCAACCACAGTTCAGGTCCCAGACCCGGCAGCTTAAAACTCATACTGGATGCGTGTGCATGTGTGCCCATCCAACATCCCAAGAGGAGAATAAAGGAGACGGGATTGTGGTGTGGCCATCTCCCCTGGGGGGGGTGATTTTTCACTCTCTGGCTCTCTAGGAAGCACACACCCCTTATAGCAAAAATTTCTCAAAATGAAATAAAATAATAAAGTCCTGTTGACTTCTCCTTCCCCCACAGGATAAAGTCATTAGCTTCTCACACCAGGCCCTTCATGCTGGCTTTCTCCTCCACGTCCAGCCACATCACCCACTTGTTCCTGCTGCCACCTCAACTGGAACTAGCTTGCCATTCCCCACCACTCTGTGACCCTTCATGACCCTTTTGCACATACTTCTACAGCTGGCAAACTCATACCCATCCTTCAGAATCCAACCAAAATATCTCCTCACTGAAGCCTTCTTCCACTTACCTAGACAGAGCTAGCCCATGGCTCTCTCCTTTGCAAATATTCCCATATCATTATGCACTGAGATTTATCTCTGGCCATCTGTCATCCCTGATGGAGTAACATTTTCTTTCTTTTTTTTTTTTTTTTTGGAGAGGTTTTTGCTATAGGGCACGTGCACTCACCAGAAAGACAGAGAGAGAGACAGAGAGACAGAAAGTGAGAAATCACTCCCTAGGGGGATGGCCATGCCACAATCCCTTCTTCTCCATTCTCCTCTCCGGATCTTGGGCATGCACCACATGTACCCGGCATGAGTTTAAGCCACTGGGTCCAGGACTCCAACCACAGTTGACTACATGAGAGTCCAGCAACATAGCCATTACACCAACTGCTGGTCCCTGGAATAACATTTTCTCCAGGGCAGGAGACATGTCTAAACCATTTCCAGAAACTAATGAATACCCGTAAATATTTATGGAATGAATGAATGAGTCACGCTTGATATTTTCAATGTTTCTTAGATCATCTCCTAATATCATCATTGGGCAATTTATCACCCACCTCCACCCTAGGCAGAGCTTCCAAAAGGAGAGATTTCTCTGCCTCCTTCCCATCTTTCAAAATACAGTGGTTTGAGGACCTAGACCAAATGCCCAATTGTCCTTTGTCTTAAAATCATAAATTCTTGTATGAAAGGAAGCAGATTGTTGTCAAAAGCTTGCTTTTTAACTATTATCTTAATCATCGCAGGGATTCTGTGAAATATGGTTTTTTCCTACCCCACTCCCACCTTTTTGTTGTTTTTTTTTAGATCTTTGCCATAGGGCTAGAGTACTCACTGAAAAGAGACAGAGCAAGGCAGAGAGAGAGGGAAAGTGAGAAATCACTCCCCAGGGGGGATGGCCACACCACAATCTCTTCTCCGTTCTCCCCTTGGGATTTTGTTCATGTACACGCAGACATCCAGCATGTTTTCTAAGCCGCCAGGTCTGGGACTCGAACTGTGGAGTTGGCCATGTGGGATCCAGTACCTTAACCACCATCCCACTTGTTGGCCCTCTTGCCTCCTCTTATAGATAAGTGAACTAGAGCTCAAGGGAGTTAAATGATTTGTCCAAGCCAGAGAACTAGGAAATGACAGTCAGGATCCAAACCCAAAGCTGTCCTCCTCCTCCAAGGCCAGCATGCCCTACTGTCCATGGTATCTGAAGAGACTCCTGAGGTCACTGTGACTGGCCTTGGCCCATCTGCCCTCAGATTCCCTCTGTACCCTGTCCTACTCTGCTCTGCGTCACATCGGGGCGGGCCACACGCAGCATACAATTCCACAAGCATCTGTGTCCACTGGCTTCCGATTGAACTTCAGTGGGTGCCGTTGGGAGCAAACTGAAGAAGAAAGGGAAACTGGGGCGTTTCTCCTCTCCCTCTCTGCCTTGGGAGACAAGAAGCATCTGCATCACCTTTATGGTCCAGCTCCCAACAGAGAGGCAGGTGTGGGTGTGCCCATGTCCAGGTTTTGGCAGGATGGAGAAATGGAGGAAAAAGACTTACAGTGTGACCACAGGAGTTCTCCCCTTCCCCCTGTCCCCTGAGAGTGCAAATGGCCTCTGGCAAGAAAAAAAAAATAAAAACAAATCAGAAAGGAAAGTTTGGGATAGTAAGAGGGCAGGATATAGCCGATCCAAAGGGGAGGAGGGACCTACAGTGCCCAGCAGCAGAGAGTGATGCTCTATGAGGCGATACCACATGGAAAGGTTTCCAGTTCAAATCCAGAGACCTCCCTGAGAGCACTGGTCACACGTGTGCCCGTGATCCAAGATAGCTGAAGGCTGAGGGTGGGTAGTGGTGTCGGGCACCTGTTGGGTGTACTCTCCCACTCAGAGAAGAAATAGATAAACTTTTTTAAAAAACGGAAGGAGAAGCAACTCAAAAGAGATTCGGGATCAAAGAAAGCAAACACGTCAGAAGAGTAGAGCTTTGGAAAATGGATGAGGAAAACTACAGAAAGGCAAGAAACTGAAACCATAATACCCAGTGTTGGGAAGGCCATGGAGAAAAACAGTCTCGAATGTTAGGAGCACAAATCCATGATATTTCTGGTGGATATTTTGGCAAAAGCCTAGCTGAGGTGGATACCCCTTGATTCTCCATTCCTGCCAAAATTCGAACATGTGCACACACACCTACTCTCTGTGGAGGGCTAGACCATGAAGGCCAGGCAGACACTTCTTATTGTCCAAGGCAGAGACGGAGAGGAGAATGCCCCAGTTTCCGCTGCTTCTTCTACTTTTAGAAACATGCCCCAACAAATGATTCAGAGATATGCCCAAAGAGTTATGCCTCAAAACATGTACTATTGGGTTATTTATTACTATGCAAAACACTGCAAACAACAACGACCAGCAGTGGAACACTGATGAAATAAATTACGTTAGAGGCAGAGAATAGCTTTTGAGTCAGGCAATAAAGCTACAAACAATGTGAGAAAATCTGCACAGTGTAGTTTTTAAAAGCAGGTTACAAAATAGTCATTTATATAATAAAAATAGCTTTTTTAACAGTCATGTAGTAAAAATACCAATGTTCATTAGCCATGTTGAGTATTTACTGTGCTCCTGCCACTGTTCTAAGTGCTTTGAAGCATAACCCATTTCTGCTTTTCTTTCCTTTTTTTTCTTTTCTTTTCTTTTTTTTTTTTTTTTAATTCATGATAAAGCCTTTGAGTGCATATGTCAGAGACAAAAAGAGAGATCAAAAAGTGTCCTCCACAGGGATCAGTCATGCCATGATTCCTCCAGGCTTTCCGTCCGCCAGGATCCTGGGCACACAAACACCTGGTGTGTTTTCAGGCTGTCCAGGCCAGGGACTCAACCATGGTCAGAATGTGGCTTCCAGCTCCATAATCTGGTATACGACTGACTACCACAGAGACCTGGGGGAGGTACCACTGCTACCCACTTTAAAGGCGAAGTAACTGAAGCATAGAAAGAAAGAATAATTCACCCAAGATTATAGAGCCAGGTAGATCAGTGCACCAGAATTTGAGACCAGGCAGCATATAATTCCACTTTTTAAAAAAATTAAAGATTTAGGGACCAGCAGATGGTGTAATGGCTATGTCACTGGATTCCCACATAGTCGACCGTAGTTCGAGTCCTGGACCTGGTAGCTTAAACTCACCCCAGGTGCGTGTGCGTGTGTGCCCAAGATCCTGAGAGGAGAATGGAGGAGAAGGGATTGCGGCGTGACCATCCC
This sequence comes from Tupaia belangeri chinensis, assembly GCF_000334495.1. Classification (NCBI taxonomy): domain Eukaryota; kingdom Metazoa; phylum Chordata; class Mammalia; order Scandentia; family Tupaiidae; genus Tupaia; species Tupaia belangeri. The sequence goes on from NW_006159858.1 coordinate 4,338,550, forward strand.
CTCTGGGGGGTGATTTCTCGCTTTCTGTCTCTCTGTCTCTTTCTGGCAAGCGCATGTGCCTTACAGCAAAAACCCCTCCAAACATTTTTTTTTAATAAAAATAAAACATTTAAAAATAAATAAATAAAAACTCCGGCAGGTGGAGTGGTGGTTGAGGTGCTGGACTCCCACATGGCCGACCACAGTTCAAGTCCTGGACCTGGTTTGCTTTCTCACTCTCCTTTTCTCTCTGTCTGTCTCTCTCTGGTCAAAATTGAAGAATAATGATAATGAGTATAATTAAAAATAAATAAATCTTTAAAAAATAAATAAAATTAAAAATAAATAAAAATTAAAAATTTGAAGGGTCTAGCAAGCAACATAGTGGTTAAGGTGCTGGGCCTCCATGTAGCCAACCATGGTTCCGGGGTCCTGGACCTGGTGGCTTCAAAATCATGCCAGGTGCATGTGCATGCATGCCCCAAATCCTGAGAAGAGAATGGAAAAGAAAGGATTACCACATGCCCAGCCCCCAGCAGGTAATTTCTCACTTTCCCTCGCTCTCTCTTTCTTTCTCTTTCCTGAGAACACACCTGCCTCATGGCAAAAAACTAAAAAAAATTAAATTAAATTAAATTAAAGATTGCAGAAAGATACATGCCCAGATTTTAACTATGGGTTAAACCATGTATGGTGGGATTATAAATGATACTTGTATTTATATAATTCTCTTTATCAAACATATTTTTAAATCATAGAATTTAAAAAATAAAATAAAATAAAAATCTATGGCTTAGAGACCAGCAGATGGCATAATGGTTACATCACTGAACTCCCACGTAGTCGATGGCAGTTTGAGTCCCGGACCCTGCAGTTTAAAACTCATGCTAGGTGCTTGTGTATGGATGCCCAAAATCATGAGAGGAGAATGGAGGAGAAGGAACTGTGGCATGGCCATCCCTTCTGGAGGGAGATTTCTCGCTTTCTGTCTCTCTCTGTGTGCTTAACTGGTTAACACTTGTGCCCTATGGCAAAAATGTCTCAAAAAAAAAAAAAAATCTGGCTTTGAAGGGAAGAGAAAATTGATCCTAGAGGTCCAGGTGGAAGGATCAGGCAAGAAAACAGGATAGTAAATAGTGTCGTAGAGAGAGCCCACTAGTAAGCACACCATCGGCTCCTCAGGGTCAACGTGCCTTTGTCCAAATAAGACAACTTAAGAATTAAAAGCACCATGGGACCAGCAGATGGTATAATAGTTACGTTGTTGGACTCCCATGTAATTGACCATGGTTCAAGTGTCAGATCCAGTGGCTTAAAACACATGGGACATGTGTGCATGTGTGCCCAAAATCCTGAGAGGAGAATGGATGAGAAGGGATTGTGGTGTGGCCATCTCCCCTGCGGGTGATTTCTCACTTTCCATCTCTCTGTCTCTCTGGCAAACACACATCCCCTACAGCAAAAATCTCTCTCAAAAAAAAAAAAAGAATTAAAAGCACTACATTCAAAATAAAATAAACAAACCAAAGGCCAAAAGATGGCTTGGTGGGGGACCAGCAGTTAGCGTAATGGCTATGTCACTGGACTCCCATGTAGTCGACTGCAGTTCGAGCCCTGGACCTGGTGGTTTAAACTCTCGCCAGGCACGTGTGCATGCATGCCCAAGATCCCGAGAGGAGAAAGGAGGAGAAGGGATTGTGGCGTGGCCATCCCCCCTGGGGGGTGATTTTTTGCTTTCTGTCTCTCTGTCCCTCTCTGTCTTTCTGGGAAGCGCACATGCCCTATAGCAAAAACCTTTTCAAAAAAAAAGATGATTTGGTGGTTAAGTTCTTGAACTCCCACACAGTCAACTACAGTTCAAATCCCAGACCAGGCAGCTTCAAATTGCTCTAGGCACATGTGCGTGTGTGCCCGAAGGCCTTAGAGTATAATGGAGAAGGGACTGTAGTGTGGCCATCCTTTCTGGAGAGTGATTTTTCACTAAAAAAGAAAATAAATAAATAAACAATCCAAAGTGGAGGGGGAACAAGAGTAGAGAGGGGTTAGCCAATACCGTGTTACTGCTTCCAAAAGAACCTATACTGGCCGGACGTGAACCAAGAATGCTCCAGTATTCAGACCCCACTCAGACTGTCACAGGGTGGTGTCATTCCATGTTTAAAGCTTGTCACAGCATTTCCAGTTCTGTCGATGGCTCTAACGACATAGGTGTGGCAATGTACCTAGGGTTTAGACCTCAATAGGCACCCCCTCTTTCACCCCCTTGATGCCCAACTTCCTAACAAGCAAAGATTAGGTCAAGAGATTTGATGTCAGAGTCCTCAGACTTGTAGACACATACAGATGTGTTGCTTGTTTTTCTTAAACTTATTCATTTATTTCTTCTGAGAGAGAGAGACTGAGAAAGATGGAGAGGCACCCCTAACAAGGTCTTCATACCATGATGCACCCCAGCCTCAGCAGCACTGGGTCATGAGCACGATCACTCGCGTGCACCAGAGGCCCTGATACAAACCTGGGCCTTGCGGGAACCAGCAGTTAGCGTAATGGCTATGTCGCTGGACTCCCACGTAGTCGACCGCGGTTCGTGTCCCGGACCCGGTGGCTTAAAACTCACGCCAGGCGCGTGTGCGTGCGTGCCCAAGATCCCGAGAGGAGAATGGAGGAGAAGGGATTGCGGCGTGACCATCCCCCCTGGGGGGTGATTTCTCGCTTTCTGTCTCTCTGTCTCTCTCTGTCTGTCGGGCGAGCGCACGCGCCCTACAGTGAAAACTCTCTCCAAAAAAAAAAAAAAAAAACCTGGGCCTTGCCTACGTGGGTCCAGTCACGTTACCACAGCACCACTGTGTGAGCCTGGTTTTGATTTTTTTAAAAAAACAGAAGAAAATCTTATTCAACATTCCCTAAATGAAAAACATTCCTTTTGAGGCCTTTCATTCACTCAGCTTCATTTCGAAGTCAACTAGCTATAAAATCTCAGCAGGCTAGGCTCTGGAGCACAGTGGTCAAGCGCTGTGCAGAGGAAGCAGAATCTTACATGGCCATCTGGGATGTGAGTCCTGGCCCCAGTGGCCACAAGCCAAGTGTGCACACAGGTGCCCAGGATCCTGATGGGATGGAGAATTGGAGGAAGAAAGATTGTAGTGTGGCCAGGCCCCATTTGCGTGTGGGAGGAGTTCTCTCTCTCTTTCATGCACACACACACAATCACAAATAAAGGGAAAAAAAATAAATAAAACCTAAGTAACCATAATTCATATCTAAATGATAATCATAATGAAGCTCTTGAAGCTTAGCAATAATCTATAGTGTCTCCCAGATCATCAGAAATATTGTCATTATAGGGTACCAGCAGTTAATGTAATGGCTGTGTCGCTGGACTCCCATGTAGTCGGCCGCGGTTCGCGTCCTGGACCCGGTGGCTTAAAACTCACTCTGGGCGCGTGTGCGTGCGTGCGTGTCCTAGATTCCGAGAGGAGAATGGAGGAGAAGGGATTGCAGCATGGCCATCTCCCCTGGGGGGTGATTTCTCGCTTTCTGTCTCTCTGTCTCTCTCTGTCTGTCTGGTGAGCGCACGCGCCCTATAGCAAAAACCTTTCAAAAAAAAAATATTGTCATTGCCACATCATTTTAGTGTATCTCATATTCTTAGAATTTTGTAAATTTAGCAATATCTTTACATGTCTAACAATGAGATGTTAATTAAATAATTTTTTCTTGAGAATTTGTTTTAAGATTCAACTTATAAGACATGTCATAGCTTTATTTCATAGAGGGATAAATAGAATTTATAGAACTATAGTGAATTTCAACAAGTTGCATTGCTACCACCATCTCCCTTATAAATGTGGTTATAGTTAAGAGTATTATAAGCAATTTTGAAGAGAAGGGGAAAAAAGAAAAAAAACTAATTTAAAAAATATTTTTAATTTTATTTATTTTTATGATTACTTTTTTTAATTCTCTGTAGGACATGTGCACTCACAAGAGAGAGACAGAGAGAGGGAAAGTGAGAAAGCAAGCTGCCAGGTGTGGCACTAGAACCATGGCCAGCCGTGTGTGAGTCCAGTGCCTTCACCACCATGCCACCTGCTGGCCCAAGAAAGCTAGTGTTAGGGCTGGGCCTGTGGTGCAGTGGTAATGCGCACCTCAAAAGAAGCCAGATCCCACACAACTGCAATCTGAGTCCCTGGTTAGGTCAATGTAACTTCAAGTACACATGTGCCTAAGATCTACTGGGCTGGAGGACAGGAGGAAGTGACCATGTTGTGACCAGATCCTGTGAAGGATGGTCCTCTCTCTGCCTATCACATGTGTGCACACATGCTCTGTCTTAAATAAAGAAAAAATTTAAATGAACAGTACTGTCAGCCTTGTACCACTGAATAGATCCCCATTCCCTATATACTGTTTTATTTCTCTCATATCTTTATATGCATAGCACTTAACTCTAGTTGTTGTTTACAGCTGATGTCCAGCCCTTCAGGTTACCATTTTATTTAACATTTATTTATTTATTAGGAGAGGTTTTTGCTATAGGGCACATGTGCTCACCAGAAAGACAGAGAGAAACAGAGAGACAGAAAGTGAGAAATCACCCCCTAGGGGAGATGGCCATGTCGCAATACCTTCTTCTCTATTCTCCTCTCGGGATCTTGGGCACGCACGCCCACGTGCCCAGCATGAGTTTAAGCCACCAGGTTCAGGACTCGAACTGCGGTCAACTACATGGGAGTCCATCAACATAGCCATTATGCCAACTGCTGGTCCCCAGGTTACCATTTTATTAAGCAGGAAATTGATATCTTCTGAATCAATTTTATTTTTTCATCGTGAATAGAATAGAGGCCCATCGTACAAAGTAGGAAAATACAGAAAAGGACGAAGAGTAATAAATTTCAGTTGCCCTTTCATCCAACAAAGAGGAGAACAAAGTTCCTTCTGCAAGTCCTGATCATTAACCTGCTACATATCCAATGATGTCCTTAAGAATCGAGAAATGTCCTGATGGCCATCAGCAAAGCGTTCAGTGGGCGCTAAGGCAATGAAGGGGAGAAAGAGTTACCTGATTATACGGTCCCTTTTCCTAGTGCCCTCCATCTGGCCAGGTCCTGAGCAGAGACTTTAACAAACCTAGGCATAGGAAAGATCGTCAACCCTGACTATGAAGCCAAAGATAATGTCGATAACAGCCAACACTTTTGGTGTTTAGTGTATCTGTATAACCTCACTCGATCTACACAAGTTTATGAGTTGGGTACTAGCATTACCTTCATTTTTTAGGAGGGAAAAACTAGGGCTTGATGTTAACTAACTTGTCCCAAATTACATACGTCATTGGTGTAGCCAGAATTGGAGCCCGGATGATTGATTGCAAAGGCTCGGTCTTAAGCCCTAGAGGGCCTGATTTTGAAGACTCCACATGCTCAGAGGAAAGAAGTATATTCCCAGCTTTAGCAGTATTTTTTAAAGTGGATCTGGGTCTTCCAACACATCCTTGGTTTTAGGTCGTGATTGCATTGCTAAGAGAAATACCTGAGACTGGATGATTTATCCAAGAATAAAGATTTATTCGTTCATAGTTCTGATAACTGGAAGACCAGAGGCATAACCAAACTGCAGATGGCAGAAACTTTGAACAGAGTGGAGCGTGGACAATACCCATATAGCATCTGTCTGCCTCATTTCCTCTCCTTATAGACATAACATAACTCGATCATGACAGCCCCACTCCAATGAGGCTATCATACTCAGTCTCCACCCAAGAAGTTTTCACTTAACACCTTTACAACAAAACCAAGTCCCAACACATGAAATTTTAAGAGAAGCCAAATCACCACTAAGACCAAATTCCCAAACACAAACCTTTAAGGGACAAACCATTATCCAAACCATAGCACCCTTAAACTAACCCTTTACAACTCTAAGAAAGCAAATCAGATTTTCAGTGAGCCCAGTCTGGGTTATTGGTAACATTTTCAAAGTAAGCCACATCTATGAAGGGTCTTCCAAAAGTTCATGGAAAATAATTCTGAAAAATGATTAATAGACTTCAAAATTTTGTACCAAAATAAAAACTCATACTTTAATTCCATTTTTCTATTTTTAAGCTGGTAGACTCATGTTTTTCTATACTTTATATACTTCATTCGTTGGTTTCCTTGTTTAAGTAGCAGAATATTAATAATAATCACTAACACTTGTTAGAATTTAACTATTGTACCAATCACCATTCTAAGCACTTTACACTTTTTTATTAATTAATTATTATACAATTAATTATTAATTATTCATCTTCATGACAACTTTATAAGATATATACTTTTTTAATGGAAGATAACATAATATAATTTTTTAAAATTTTTTTTAGCTTGTTTTTGGTCTCTTTTGCTGTATCTGCCAGAGAGATACAGAGAGAAAGCTAGGGAAAGTGAGCAATAACCCCTCACAAGGGGGATGGCAGTACTAGAATTCCTTTTCTCCCAATTTCCTCTCAGGATTATGGGTCTGCACACATATGAACCCAATGTGATTTTTCAAGCCACTGGGTCTGAGACTCAAACCACACAATCGACCATGTGGGATCCAATGCTTTAACCTCCTTGCCATCTACTGGCCCTCAAAATTTTCTGTCTTAACTATTTTTAAGTGTAGGGGCATTAAGCACATTCACACTGTGGTAAAACCATTACCACCACCTTTTCCAGAAATTTTTACATTATATGGGAGGCCAGCAGGTAGCGTGGTGGCTAAAGGTGCTGGAATCCCACATGGCCCACTGTGGATCAAGTCCTGGACCTGGTTCTTGCCTTCTCACTTTCCCTCTCTGTCTCTCTCTCTCTGATCAAACTAGAAAATAATAATAATAATAAAATAAATAAAGTTAAATAAAAACAATTATTAAAAAAAAGAAATTTTTACATTTTGCAGAGCCAAAAGAGTGTGTCCATTAAACAGTAACTCCCTACTTTCCCCTGCCACCAGCTCCTGGCAACCACATTTCTGCTTTCCGTCTCTATGAATTTGACTCTAAGTACCTCGTATGGGTAGAATTCCAAAGTACCTATCTTTTGTGACTCAACTTACCTCACTTAGCAAAATGTCTTCAAGGTTCAATCATATTGTGATATGTGTCAGAATTTTCTTCCTTTTTGAAGCTGATTCATATTCTATTGTGTGTATACCACAGTTTGTTTATCTATCCATCCATCGATGGACACTTGAGTTGCTTCCATGTTTTGCCTACTGTGAGTAACGCCCTGTAAACATGTGCATACAAACATCTGTTTGTATCCATGTTTTCAATTTTTGTGTGTAATACCCAGAAGAGGAATTGCTGGATCACGCTGTAATTCTATTTTTAATTTTTTGAGGACCCACTGCATGGTTCTCCATGGCAGTTACACCATTTTACGTTCCCACCAGCAATGCACAGGGTTTCAACATCTCCATGTCATCACCAACACTTGTTATTTTTTGTTGTTATTGTTGGGTTGAGTTTTTGCTATAGCACACAGAGCACCCAGTTTTTGCCAGAGAGGGGGTGGAAGAAAGTGACAAATCACCTCACAGGGTGGGGATGGTCATGCCAAAATCCCTTCTCCATGCTCTTCTCAGGATTTTGGGCTCACAGGCACATGTGCTTGGCATGATTTTCAAGCCACCGGTCAGGGACTTGAACCATTGTTGGCCATGTGAGAGTCCAGTGATTTAACCACCACATCACCTGCTGGCCCTTTGTTGTTGTCTTTTTATAATAGCCATTGTAATGGGCATGAAGTTGTATCTCATTGTGGTTTTGATTTGCATTTCCCTGGTGATAAATGACATTAAACATCTTTTCATGTCTGGTCATGGCTTTGATAATGAGTAGTTTGTTCAGAAACTAAGCTTGTTGCAACACGCATTGACAAGAAAGTTCAGACCACTGCTTGATTCTCTTCCTCCTGGCCTGGTATCCAGGAGCAGCACATGGTCACACAGAGATATGGGAGAGTGAGAAATTAAACCTGCAGAGAGGTGGCTGGCTGAGGATGGCTGTGTTTGCACAAGGTGGATTAAAATCAGACTGGGCTTGGAGACACCTTATAGGCAGAGCTGCAAGTGGCTTCCCATTTCTTCCCTCCCACCCTACCCCCACCTCTTCTCCTGGAAGCACCCTGACTCCAGCGAGCCTGACAGGATAGGCGATGCCAGCTGTGCTCCTCCTGAGAGGACTTCCAGTGGGGGCAGGACCTCAGAGCACAGGGGTCAGCAGTAAACTTTGGACATTATTGGGTCTTTCCATTCAACTGAGCTAATGCCCAAGGCTAGTAAGTGGTCAGCCCTTAGGACAGTGCCTGACACATAGCAGATGCTCAGCAAGTGGTTGTTGGGTGAACATACTTGTTGCTAGAGCATCAGGAGGAGACCATAACCTCTACCCACCAGAGGTGCACAATCTAGTTAAGGAAGCAGATTTGCGCCCCAGTGACACTTGATACAAGGCAGTCTATGAGAGGAGCTAGGCTATTAATATGCTATGGAAGTATAAAAAGGTAACAATTGTCACTTCTTACTGGGAAAATCTAGACCATCTTCTTGGAGGAGGCAGAATTTGAGATGAGCCTTGAGGTAAAAATAAGTGAAGGGTGGGGCCCGTGGATGGCATAGTGGTTATGTTGCTGGACTCCCACATGGCCGGTGGTGGTTGGAGTCCCAGGCTCGGTGGCTTGAAACTCATGCCAGGTACGTGTGCGTGTGTACCCAAGACCCTGGGAGGAGAATGGAAGAGAATGGATTGTGGCGTGGCCACCCTCCCCTACCCCCCGAGGGGGGGTGGTCTCTCACTTTCTCTCTCACTGTCTCTGTCTCTCTTTTTCTCTCTCCAGCAGGTGCATACACCCTCAGGCAAAAAAAATACTCTAAAATTTAAAAATTAAAAAATAAGTTGGGGGAGACCTTCCTGGCACGGGTGAGCAGAGGCTAGAGGAGAACAAAGCTCAGGGTAATCAGACAGGGAGGCTCTCAGCTAAAACATACCTGGAGAAGTGGGTGAGCACCAAATTGTGATTTCTGGATCTCTCTCTTCACCCCTCTGTTGGCTCCTGCTCACACAGGCCAGGAGGTCCTCTGTGACAAGGTGGCAGCTGGTTGTCCAGGACTTTCTCGCCTTCCTGGGGACTCTGGCATCCTGCCACTCCTTGTCTGCTCCATGCCCTCTGTCTCCCCCTAGCCTCCAAAAACACTCGGCTACCAGCTCTGGAGTGGATGGACAGAACAGCTGGTGCGGAGCCAGAGACAGGGACACGCGGTCCCTTTGACCCCTCTGCCTTCAGGGGCCTGGCGGGTGGCAGGAAGGCACTGGCCCAATGAGTCCCTCATTAGAGGAAAAAGTCACGGTGGAGTGAGGATGACAGGCCACTCTGCTCCCTAATTACTCCCCTCAGGAGAAACCCCAAGCTGGGGTGAATTGGCAAAGCCAAGGCAGACCCAGGCAGTCTGAAACCATCCGCAGCTAGCCTCCTGCTGTCGTGTTTACTTCCCTGCTCCAGAAACTCCTCTCCTGGCTCCCTTCTGTCTCTTTTATGTTTTAGAATAACCTTTGAGAGAGTGGCAAGGTCCAGAATAATGTCGGAGACAGGCTAGAGGAATAAGTGTGAGGAGAGAGTGTGTGCAGTGAATTAACATGTTTCTGTTTATGATCATTTAAATATATCATTAGAAATTTGACTTTATAGAAAAAGAGAAAACTCTGAGAGCTTCTGCGCAACACCCTAGAATTGCCATTATTAGATTTTTAATCTGTTCCCTCCCAGTCTTTCCACCACGGTTATACACACAGAGGACGAACGAACTGTTATGAGGCTATAATTATGTTGCAGACGTTTTCTTGTAGATTTTGCTTTTTCCACTTAAAATATTATTAAATACATTGCAAATGAGTGAATAGATTTCACCCTGAGGGGTCCCATTGGGAATCCTGAGCAGGCTTGGGCTTCCCTCTGTGCCTCAGTTTACCCAATGAGTTGTGGCATTATTAACTAGCTTCACAAGCATCATTTGAGAATTGACTAAGAGAAACCAGAAAATTAGAAAAAGCATAAAGAATCTGGGGTACGCAGAATAATCCCTTCCCCACCCCACAACTACAGTCTAATTCCCCAGAACCTGAGAAACGTCAGGTTACACGACAAAGAGATTAAGTTGGCATAAGGTTGCTAATCAGATGGCCTTAAACTGGGGAGACATCTTGGTTATCTGAGTGGGCCCTATGTAAGCACAAGGGTTTTCAAAAATGGAAGAAGGAATCAGAAGGAAGAACCAGAGAAAGGACTGCCTGAAAAGTCAGCCCAACATCACTGGGTTTTTTGGGGGGTTTTTTTTGAGAGGTTTTTGCTACAGGGCACGTGCACTCGCCAGACAGAGACAGTGAGACAGAAAGTGAGAAATCACCCCCCAGGGGGGGATGGCCACACCCAATCCCTTCTCCATTCTCCTCTTGGGATCTTGGGCACACACGCATACGCGCCCAACGTGAGTGTTAAACCATCGAGTCCGAGACTCGAACTGTGGTCGACTACATGGGACTCCAGCAACATAGCCATTACACTAACTGCTAGTCCCAACATCACTGGGTTTTGAAGATGGGGGAAGGGGCCACAAGCCAAGGAGTATGGGCAGCCTATAGAGGTGAGAAAAGAAAAGGACAGAGTCTTCCCCATAGTCTCCCAAAAAGAACATCTGTCAGCACTTTGACTTTAGCCCAGAAAGAGCATTTCAAACTTCTATCCTCTAGAATGGTAGATAGTACGTTTCTATCGCTTAGGCTACTAAGCATGTGGTAATTTGTTATAATAATACGCCACAGAGCCAGCAGCCCAGTAAAGCCATGGAACTAAGCTGGTACTTTAGAAATACTAAGGAGAACCAGGGGGATTTCGTCTCAACTCAAACGGTGCATTCTGTCATGGCACAGGGACACAGCATCTGGAAGAGGCTGGGTTTTGCCACATTCAGAGAGAAGTCAGTTTTAGCAAAGACTTACAGGGAGGTAATGGGGCACCAGCTCACCTAGAAAAAGCCTCAGGTTGAATGGCTTCATGTTTTAGGCTCCAATGCAACCTGGTATATAAAATGCCTGTCACAGTCTGGTCTCTGTTGCTGAATACCCAAAACTGGGCAATGTAGAACAGAAATTTATTTAGCTCGTGGTTTTAGAGGTCCAAGGTCAAGAAGCTACAGCTGGTGAGGGCCTTCTTGCTGGTGGGGCTCTTTGCAGAGCCCTGAGGCAGCATAGAGGATCACGTGTCAAGAGGCAAGAGTGTGTGTGTCCATGTTTGTGTTTCTGTGTGTCCCTTAGAAAGGTACCAGGAGTTGATCATGGAGGCCCCACCCCGATGACCTCATCCAATCCCCCTCCTCAAGTTTCCATCTTTCAACACACGATCGGATTGAATTTTCACCCACTCAGCACCGTTACAATGGCTCTTCAAATCTCTCAATGTATGAATTTGGGGAGGGTGGGGGACACATTCAAACCATAGCAGGGACCAACAGACATTAATTGTACAAGCATAAAAAAGCAGGGTGTAGGGACCAGCAGTTGGTGTAATGGCTATGTCGCTGGACTCCCATGTAGTCGACCGCATGTTCGAGTCCTGGACCTGGTGGCTTAAACTCACGCCTGGCGCATGTGCATGCGTGCCCAAGATCCCAAGAGAAGAATGGAGGAGAAGGGATTGCGGCATGGCCATCCCCCATGGCGGGTGATTTCTTGCTCTCTCTCTGTCTGTCTGAAGAGCGCACGCACCCTATAGCAAAAACCTCTCAAAAAAAAAGAAAGAAAGAAAGAAAAATAAAAGCGGAGTGTATGAGGTATCGTGTTGCTTCCACTATCTACAATTCTTTCTTTCACATCCATTGGCACAAGCCTGAAGACGACGTGTAGCTGAATTTCCAAGGTTCATTTTGCACTTGAAGCACCTGCTACATAAACTGCCTGAACAGCAAGGAGCAGGGGATGCTCCGTGTTTGCATTCCAAGCATTTACTACACAAATTCCTGGAGAATAGAGTCACTTGAATAATAAGCTAGGCTTCATCTCTTGCCTGTTTATTCATCATTACCTGTCTTATTTGCCCCTTTTTCTCCAGTGCCTGTTCCCTACTCCTTGAATCGGTAGCATCTTCTAATCTGTTGCTCGCATATTATATCTCTGTATCAGCAATACTTAGGCTGCAAACAAGTTGTTTAGTTCTCAGTGGTTTAAGTCAGGGTTTGACCAAATCCTACCCACTATTTGTTTTGTAAATAAAGTTTTATTGGAACACAACCAGCCCTATTTGTTTATATATTATCTATGGCTACTTTTGCACTGTAAGGACAGGCCAAGTGCTGGCAACGAGACCCTATGGCCTGCAAAGCCTAAAATACCTACTATCTGGCCCTTTAAAAAAATCGGCCTTGCCTCAGCCAGCCCATTAGGGCAGTAAAGTACTCTGCAGAGAAAGCCAGATCTCATTAACTTCGGTTCAAATCTCAGCCCCAGCAGCTTGAAAAATATGCCAGGTGCATGTGCGTGCATGTGTGCAAACCCAAAATCCTGGCGGCATGGAGAAAGTAAAGAGAAGGAATTTCAGGGTGACCACACCCCATCAGGGATGTGCTCACTTTTTCTCTTTCTGATGACCACACCTGCCCTCTGGCATTAAAAATAAATAAATAAATAAGCCTTCCAGTCCTGGATTCAGCAATAAGGAGATTTGATTATCTCAGGTAACAAAAGGTTTGGGGATAGGAATTTCATATTTGACCAGCTGCTCCACAAGGCCATTAAGTACTCCAGCTCTATGGATCACCCTCCTACTCTGGTTCTCTCTGATCTTTGGCCTCTTTGTTATCTGACGTACTAAGCTGACTTTCTCATGGTTTAAGCCTATTAAGTTAGGTTTACTGTAACCTAACAAGTATGAAACTGCTGGTCTCACTAGTCTTACAGCTCTTACTATCTACAGTGCTCACTGAAGCACCTGCAGCAAAACCATCTTTATTTCTTGTTTTGACATCAAGCTGGATCATGCCAAGTCCTGGTCCACTGATGAATGGACCGAGACCTTGAAGAATAGGAGGTTTTGCACAGATGTGGATTTCAAAGCCCTGGATTCTGGTTCTTAACCCATTGCTGATTGGCTGAGCCTTTTACACTCTATCTTCCCAGTCTACACTGGCCTGGAGGAGCTGCTTAACTAAGGGGTGGCAAATGGGTTTTATCTCACTGCCAGTTCTCACTGGGACACTGGAAGGATCACTTTCATGGGACATCAAAGAATCTAAGCTGTATGTTTCCATGTATATGAAGTTCAAGAATAGAACAAACTAGTCTGTGGTGTCAGAAATCAGAATAGTAATTACCTGGTGGGCGGGAAGACACTGACTAGAAAGTGGCACAAGAGAACTTTCTGGGCTGATGAAAATGTTCTGTATTTTGTTTTCCATGGTGTTGACAAAGGTGTAGACAATTACCAAATTTTATCGAACTAAACACCAAGCTCTGTGCATGTTTTTATATACAAGTTATGTCTCAGTTTTTGAATGCTTTAAAAGAGAAAGTGGACTTTGAGATTTTGTTCAGTTCAGCAGTCAATCATGCTATGATTGATTAGTGATGTCTGCCACAGACAAAGGGCGGGTAAGAAATGTTCACACTGGTCTCACATGTTTGCTGTTCTCTGCATTACTGATCACCCTCCTGGAGTGTCTACATTGTTTCTACAAGTGGTTGTATTAACTCAGTTCACTTCATAGGATTATAATAAGGTGAAAGTTTTCTTTTAAATAATTGTTTTTTAAATTTTATTTATTAATTCATTTAATTTGACCGGAGAGAAACAGAGAGAGAGAGAGAGAAAATGAGAAAGCAAGCCACCAGGTCCGAGACTTGAACTGTGGTCAGCCATGTGGGAGTGACCAGCACCTTAACCACCATGCCACCAACTGGTCCCCATGACAGTTTTTTGTATAATGTAAATTCCTAGCCAAGTATAAGATGTTATTCCCACTTATTCCCCATGATGTCTTACACAGTGGGACTGACTTTGACAAGCAGCTTCCCAGAAAATTTTCCCTACCTGAAACGAAATCAGCAGAGCCAGGTATTTTCAAATGCCAAGCTCCCCATAAACATGGATGTGGTTTGTATATCCCACTACTCCTATTATGAACACTGAGTGCCAAGGCTGATTTGCAAGCTGGCTCTCTCTTACAGCACAGGGCCATTTGGGAGGGTACTGAAATGATTTCCACAGGCTGAACTAGGTAATGTGTGTTCTTCGGAGGCTTTTATCCTTTTCTTAATGCTCTTTTTCAAGATGGGGTCTGGTATTTGTCATTTCTCCTTCTCTTTCCAACTGCCAATCTGCAGGGGCCTTTCAGAGCTTTTCTCAGGTTAGGTCTGTTAGCTGAGGCATCTGTCTTTGGTGCCTTCTGGCACTTTCTGGGAGTCTCCTGGATTACTGACGAGGATTGTGCTAACCAGCCTATATCTCTCGGAGGCTCAGGCTCAGCAGCTGTGCTGTTTCCTGACGGGTGTCCCCCACAGGGGAAGCAGGACAGAGCCTGGCAGCCGTACCTCTACTTCCGAAGCCAGCTGGAGAGCCAGGCCCAACGGCAGATCCAGCCTGGGTACTCAGCCAAGAGATACCTCCGAGGCCTCTTGCGGACATGGCCCCCTGACGCCATGTACAGGCTCCATTGTGCAGGTCAGTGGGGAACTGAGAGGGGATGCACCCAAGCTGCCCCCCACCCTTCACATTTTGATGTAAGAGTGTGTTTTTTCCCCATGGCCTGAAACACCAGGATTTCAAACCCAATTTTGTGTGAAACCCAAGTCCCCAACTTGGCAGACTGCAAGCCTGTTACCACAGCACTCACCCCGTATCCTCCCCCACATTTGCAGAGGGGAAACAGCCTGAAGTCTTGCCTTCATTCCCACCCCGCACACCCAGCAGCCTCACACTCCACATCCCAAGCTGTAACTGTCTTCCTAACTTTTCCCATTCAGGCCTCAGAGACCCTCCAGGTCAACTCCCATCTTTTACAAGATAAAAAGAGATGCAAAGAGACAGGCAAAGTAATTTGTCCAAGGTTATTCAGCCAAAAGGAGACCTGACATGAGAAGTCAGATCCTCCCTACACCCGCAGCTCCACTCTCAAACGTCCCCTAGTTCTTCATCTGAGGTGATCTCGGATCCTCCAGGAAGTGAGAATGTTAAGACTCTTCCTCTTAAAGATGCCAGCTGCCCAGCACAAGCTGCATAGGACTGAGATTGACACTCTTCTGCTGAATAGAGACCCCAAATGGACTCCGCAAAGACTTCAAAATGATAACAGGAAGTAGTTGGGGACTGGAGTTGCCAGATTTAACACCTGCTCCCAACACACTCAACAAACAATGAAACTTGCAGTATTTGGGATATCTTTGTACTTAAAAAGTGTTCGTTTGTTTATCTGAAATCCAAGTTTACTGGGTCATCCTGCATCTTATTTGGTAAACATCAGGGGATGAGAAAGGTGAGCGGTAGGATTTGCCAGTGTCCTCAGCTACTTGCCATTCCTTCAGAATCAAGTCAGACAGGAAAGACTGACTGACCTCTTGCTATGTAGGTTTACCCTAGGAAAGGAAATAACTGGGTTGCTCAGTAATTGGTTGTACTTTCCTGGCAGTCCCGTGGTTACAGGCAATTCCATGTATTGAACACTCATGAGAAAGAGCCTCATCAACAAGGTGTCAATCATGGGTGGGGCAGAGGGCAGAGCAGGCCACTGCGCCAGTCTCATGCCAGTATCTTTAACAATGAAGGGCCCTCTAAACATCAAAATATAGCTCAACCCCTCATGGGAGTCATTCAGCTAAAACATATGGTTTTAGAAAAAAAATACATAAACGTGCATGCATTCTTGGGCCCCTTGCCATAACTCCTTGCCAAAGCCCTTCTTGAAGGTGAGGTCCTTGAACTCAAATTCCTTCTTGAAGGTGAGGTTCCTCACGCTGGAGCAACAATAACCAGACTCTAGTATGAGACTGTGGCCCCATGACCCCGGCTACTCTCTCCCTGCACATCTCCAGAGCTCACTGCTTTGGTGATTCTAGCATGTTCTTTCTGCCCCTGGAATAAATCCTCCCCACTCTTCAAGCCCACATCTACAGAGGCTTTTCTGCCAACTCCAGTCAATACTAGGTTCCTCATTTCTGACCTAGTACTGAACTGACACGCGGGGTCACACAGTTGAACACAGAAGAGCTCTGTCTCTGCAACAGCCTACGAGTGCCTTTATAAACGGCCATGTTTGCTTCCTCTGTATCTACCCCACTGCCTATCAGAGGGTGGGCTCATTGCTAACCCACCAACAAATACGAATACAATGGCTGGATTTAGAAGGCTGCCGAGTGCTGTCCACAGCAGCAAACAGGGTACCTTCACTACTGTCAGATCTCTTCTCCTAAGACAGACTTTTACCCAGCCCCAAGGAAGCAGCCATGTTTCCTCCACCAGGATGACCCAGTTCTTGGGAATGAGGAAGTAGAAAAGGGATACAGGATGAGCAGCACCCACTGGATGGAGCAGTCACTAGAGGCTCTGACTTTCTAAAATCCCTCACATCTTCTAATTGTCTTCCTTAGTGGATAAGGTCCAAAGCTTAGACCAGTGTGTGTGAGGGACCTTGTAGTGACCTCAGAACTCTAGATTGGCACCCACTCTTCCG
>NW_006159858.1:4355431-4377827 GCF_000334495.1 Tupaia belangeri chinensis
AGCCTATCCCTCAGGATACATCAAGGATTCTGTGCTGCTCCAGGACACTCAACTTAATGTACCTAAGAATCTCAGGCCACAACAGGACCTTTCGGGGGTACCCCCCAAATACCATTTCCTGCCAGTCTTCCCTCCATTTTGGATGCAACAAGGAAAAGCTTTTGGACAAGGTACATGTTGATTTTATGATCTATTCTTTTCTCAAATATTTGGATTTTTAACACCTTAATGGAGTTTTTCAAAATAAGGCCTAGAGATTTCATTGCCCACATCAGTAAAACGAAGGCGTCAGTGTAAACCAGCACCGTTTGGTAGTACTTCTGCCATGCTGGAATGGCCTCTGTGTGCCGTTCAACACAGAAGCCATTAGCTGCAAGTGGCTATTGAGCACTTGAAATGTAGCTACTGAAACCAGGAAACTGTTTTTATTGTGTGCTTTTGTGGGGGGTTTTATCTGGTTTTTGTTTATTTATTTGTAGTTTACCATGGTGGTCACATGTTTGCCAGAGCGAGACAGACAGAGAAAGTGAGAAATCACCCCCCAGGGGAGTGACCACACCACAATCTCTTAAACTTACACCAGAGGGACCAGCAGTTAGCTGGTTAAAGGCTATGTCGCTGGACTCCCATGTAGCCGACCACAGTTTGAGTCCTGGACCCAGTGGCTTAAACTCATGCCGGGTGCATGTGCATGCGTGCCCAAGATCCCAAGAGGAGAATGGAGGAGAAGGGATTGTGGTGTGGCCATCGCCCCGGGGGGTGATTTCTCGCTTTCTGTCTCTCTGTCTCTCTCTGTCTTTCTGACGAACACACACACCCTATAGCATAAGCCTCTAAAAAACAAAAAAACAAAAAAAAACTTACACCAGGTGCATGTGTGAGTGTGCCCAAGATCCTGAGAGAAGAATGGAGAAGGAGAGATTGCTGCATACCATACCCCACCCCCGGGGGGGATTTCTCGCTTTCTGTCTCTCTATCTCTCTCTGTCTCTCCAGTAAGTGCATGCACCCTATAGCAAAAAAAATCTCTCAAAGAAAAAATAATCCTGTGATTTTTGTGGCAATATTATGTGAAAAAAACACAGGCTTTGGGGCCAGAGTTCTGAAATGCATTGACTGTTTTCTCATTTTCTATACAAAAGATATATGTGTATATGTGCCTACATATATATATATATATACACACACGTATACACACACACACACAAATATATGAGATCTTGAGCAAGTCACTTAACCTCTTCAAGCTTCCACTCGCTCGTCTCTGTAATGGGCACAAGACTTCCCTCATTACTGCACAGAAAATTACTGGACACCATCTGAAAGCTATTCAGTACTATAGGGATTTTTTGCCCATCAATATTATTGTTGAGAACTCAAAGCATTAAGGGCCAGAGTGGCCTTTAGTAAGGAAAATGGAAAAAGATAATGGGGTAAGAGTTATACACCAAGACTAGGGCTTTGGCTGGTTGCAGAGAGACGAAAAAGAGTAAGAGCTTATCATGATATAAAGGTAATTTTTTCTGAAATGAAAAAGAATTTACTAGGAAAAAGTGTCAGCACCTGATAGAGCCCTCTCCTTGGGACGAGGATCTAGTTGGGGTAAGTAGGGAATCTGCCTACTAAACCAGTAGGGCATAGCAGGTTCTCAGAGCCTGGTGCCATTAAACTGTGCAACCATAGGCCTGGCTGGCATCTTAACTGGGGTACCAGGAAATCCCAGCCATAACCTGGCCCGCAGGCAGTTGTTCTACCTGCGGTGTGCTGCTCAGGCAATTGTGTTTCTCTGTAAATGAGTACCCTGGCCTATTCCTCAGTCTCTCTGCAGTTAGCTAATGTGAGTCAGCATCCCAGAGACCAGTTGATTCTGGACACTGAGATCAGGTTTCTGGGCTACCATTATACTGGGGGGAAGTGGACTCTCCAAGGTAATGCCCCTGTGTGGGGACCTGCTGTCCTTCCCAGGTGGCACACACTATCTTGCTTTATATCCTGTCTTCAAAAACCTTGCTGTCCCCAGTTAATTTCCTTAGAGACTGATGCTCTAGGATCAATCTAGAATACTGGACAGCAATGTTTTGTTTTGTTTTGTTTTGTTTTTAAAGAGGGATTTTTTACTATAGGGCGTATGTACTCACCAGAAAGACAGAAAGCAAGAAATCACCTCTAAGGGGGAATGGTCACACCACAGTCCCTTCTCCTCCATTTTCCTCGCAGGATCTTGGGCACACACACACACACACACACAATGCCCAGTGTAAGTTTGAAGCCACCAAGTCCGGGACTTGAACCACAGTTAACCATGTGCAAATCCAGCAACAATAACCATTATGCCATTGGCTGGTCCCCAGCAGTGCTTCTATTTTGGGGGAGGCAGGGGAGTGAATTCACACTGTGCACCTAAGGGATCAAGGGACTTCCCTAATTGAGGGCATGTACCAAGGTGCTGTCACAATCAGGCAGATAGCAGAGAAGCAGTGTGGGACAGTGACTGAACATGTGGCTATCAGCACCAGATTCCAGCTCGTGTGACCTTTCTGGGCCTTGGGTTCCCCATTTATAAAACAGAGATGACCGCTGTACTTCTACCTCACAAGCTTGTATATGGGAGTTGAGTGAGCTGTGCAGGACTTGGCACATAGTAAGTGCTCAATTAGTGTTAATTACAGGCTTCCCAAGCTCGTGTTTTTAATGTGTAATTACTAACTAATTGCACTGCCCAATGGTCCATCATCTCAGGAGTCAAAATAATGATAATAATACATTTTTAAAGAAAAGGGAACTCAGAGGCTTCAACTTGAACCCTGACTGATATTTCCATTGATTTTTAACTTCATCTCCCCTTAATCTCTTTCATCCTATTCCCCTTCCCCCAGCTTATTTATGTATTTCTCTCATGTGAGAGAGACAGAAAGAGGGAAAAAAAGGGAGGCAGCACTGCCAGCATGGTCTGGGTGCCATGACCGCAGCGTCAGGCAGCCCCGGATCATGGGTACATGTGTGCCAGGTCTTCACACATGAACCTGGAACTTTCCCGCACGGGTCAGCCTTGCACTTCGGTGACGCACCACCATCTGGCCCCAGTTTAAAACTGGCCTCCCTCTCTCTGCCAGACCTTATCTAGAGAAGTAGCAAAGATTCTGGCTGCAAATCCCAGATTCCCCCAACATGTGGCCTCGGCCAAGCATTCCCTTCATCCCCACCCAATGTGGTCATCACTAAAACGCAAGTAATGTTATCTGCATTCCTCTCTTCCTGGGTTGTTCTGGAAAACTGCAGAAGACAGGTGTAAAAAGTTCCCTGCAGCGCCAGCAGATAGCATGGTGGTTAGGGTGCTGGACTTCCACATGGTGGACTGCAGTTTGAGTCCAGGACCCAGCAGCTTGAAACTCACACTGGGTGCGTATGCATGCATGCCCCAAATCCCAAGATGAGAATGGAGAAGGGATTGTGGTGTGGCCCTTTCCCTGGGGAGTGATTTCTTGCTTTCTGTCTATGTCTGTCCAGTGATCACACACGCCCTATAGCAAAAAATATCTCTTAAAAAAAAAAAGTTCCCTCAGCTCTAAATGCTACCCCAATACACATCATTTGGGTGATCTAAATCCGTATTTAAGATACAAAGAGACTACATATTGTGGCTTCCTTTCAACAGCTGAAACGTTCAGTGCTTTACTTGCAAACCTGTTTCTATCAAGCATATGGTGATAGTGTTTACTTAGAAAGAAATCCTGTTTTCCATCATCAAGATTGAGTCACATACCACCTGGGATATAGCCAAAAAGAAGCCCGTGCTCTATCCCCGCCCACAACGCCCCAGCTTAGACAAGCTGGTTGCTAAGACTCTTCAGTAGGTGACTGGCCATTTGGCTAGAGGTTCGCTTCCTCCCCCCTCAGAAATGCGTATGGTTCCAGGTGAGTTTGACAGGAAGGATAGACCTGGGCTCTGGCTCGATCCCCAATGACCATTCTAGAATATGCCAAAAGATGTGTGTGTATGTGTGTGTGTGTGTGTGTGTGTGTGTGTGTGTGTGTGTGTGTATAGAGAGAGAGAGAGAGAGAAATTTGCTTTAGGGTACAAGCACTCACCTGAGACATGGAGAGAAACAGAGAAAAAGTGAACCCCCCCCCCCAGTGGGGATGGCCATGCCACAATCCCTTCTACTCCATTCTCCTCTTGGGATTATTAGGCACACACACACATGCTCCTGGCATGAGTTTCAAGTCACCCGGTCCAGGACTCAAACCACAGTTGGCCTTGTGGGAGTCCAGCACCACAACCACTATGCCGCCTGCTGCTCCACACCCTGTTCCAAAAAAAAAAAGTCCTTAATGCAGTGCTGCCTCAAACTGAGGAATTCTCAGGGCCCATCAGGCTTCCCCAGGTCACTAAAATCTGAGCAGATACTTCCGAACCAGCCTGAGTCTGCATCTCTTTCACCAGCTCTCTCCGTTTAAACCCAGAGCAGCCTCCAGGAGCAGATGGGCCGAGGAAGGAGAGTTGGAGGGAGGGGGTAGCCTCACGTGTGGCCTTTACTCCTGATCCAATGACACCAAGCATGGGAATGTGAAGGGAGGCCAGGGCTGGGGAGCACAGAGGAAAGGAGAGGCTGGCTGGGGGGAAGAGGAGCTTCCAGAAGCCCAGCGCTCCATCAGACTCAGGGCCTCTGGTCAGAAGACAACCCCACATAGTTTCACGGAGCAACATGTTGAGAGCAGGTATTGCCAAAGCTTGGCTCCAAACAAGGAAGGTTGCCAGACTGTTTCAGCAATAAATCTACCTTGAGTAAGTGATGAAAATAGCTGCAGGACCCTTTAAACCATCGATGAAAGATTTGTTAACTATGCCGGAGTCATCTGTTGACTCAGATCCTTCCTGAGGGTTGCAAGCAGGATACGGAGAGAGGGCTAAGCAACAGTCCCCCTCATGGCATTCGGCAGAGATTTTCCCACAAGTAAATGGCCAGGAGACAGCCCCGCAGACCCGAGTTTGCTTTAGACGCAGTATCACAGTGACAACAGAGCAGGGCTACGTGTCATGCCACCAGAGCCCCCCACTGCCATTGTCTAAGCCCTCGTGGTTCACAAAGGCTGTTGCATTCATTATCTTATCTGAGCTCCAGACAACTCTGCAAGAAACTGACGGCAAGAAAACAGTATCCCCATTTTAGAGATGAGGAAACTGTCCAAGAAACGAAGGCTAATCCTGAGTCTCCAACCTGGTTGCCACTCGCATAGAGGCACTATCAGAAATGAGGAAATGAAGGGCCCGGTGATGATGCAGTGCACTCATGTGGAAAGGACGCAGGTTCGCATCCTGAGACCTCTATAAGTAAATGGATCAACTTAAAAAATAAAGAAGATGAGGAAATACAAAAGTAAGAGTGAAGGAGCAAGCACCTTGTGCACTTTTTCTCAGAAAAGCAAGAAGGGGAATGGTTTAGAGGCGACAACGGCAGTGTGCCTGTTTCTTTTCTTTTTTGGAGGGGTGGTGGGAGGGAGAGATATTTTTACTATAGGGCATGTGAGTTCTCTGGAGAGACAAAGAAAGACAGAGAGACAGACAGCAAGAAATCACCCCTCCTGGGAGGCAACTATGCCCCCAATCCCTTCCCCCATTCTCTTCTCAGGATTTGGGGCATGATGCACATGCACCTGGCATGGGTCTAGGACTCAAACCCTGTGGGCGTCCAGTGCCTTAACCACTACGCCACCTGCTGGTCCCATGGTGTACCCATTTCCAGGGTGGCGAGCTAACCCCTGTTTACCTTTGCAGATCAACAGGGCCCGGATGAAGGGAAAGCTGGGGATAATGGACACGTGGACCAGGGATCTTTAGCCAAGAACCTCGGCAGGCAGGGAAGCCGCTTGCCACCTCTCAGCAAGCAGCCCTGGCTGGAGGAGGAAAGCCGGGCAGAGGTACCGTTTCCCATGGGCTCCTCTCTGTTGTTCTCCTTGACCGCAGAGGGGATTCTCCCTCCCTTTGCCGTTTCTCAGGGTCCTCCAGAGAGGAGAGAAGTACTTTGATCCTTTCAACCATGTTTCCCAGCGCGTCGCCTGTGGAACCCTAGCATCGCCAGATGCTCCTTGAATAAAAGGGTTTTGTAGCCAAATACGCTTGGGACATCTGCAGACTGTCTTCTCCTGGAAAGCCACGGTGCACCATTTGAACACGGAGCACTCAGACTTCCATAGTGAAGTCACCAGTTTAACTGCTTAACTCTTGGGTTTCCAAGTTTATTTAACCACAGAGCCTTCTGACTCACTCCAGCTAAGCAACTGTCGTCTTATCTAGGAAAAATAAAAACCATGGGGACCAGCAATTAGCGTAATGGCTATGTTGCTGGACTCCCATGTAGCCGACTGCGGTTCGAGTCCAGGACCTAGTGGCTTAAACTCACGCCAGGCGCATGTGTGTGCATGCCCAAGATCCCAAGAGGAGAATGGAGGAGAAGGGATTGCAGCGTGGCCATCCCCCCTGGGGGGTGATTTCTTGTTTTCTGTCTCTCTGTCTCTCTCTATCTTTCTGGTGAGTGCACGTGTCCTATAGCAAAAACCTCTCCAAAAAAAAGAAAAAGAAAGAAAGAAAAACCTGCTCCTGGCCTTAGAAAGGCCTTGGTTTGAGTCCTGCTTCTTATTAGTTACAATGAGCATGTCCAAGAAACTTAACTAACTTGAACTTGAATTATCTCTTCTGTGAAACGAAGCTGTTATCATACACTTACCACACGGTCACTATGAGGATTAAATGAGTCCAAACATAGAAACTAAACTTTAAGGCCTGTGCGTGTGATACGCAGTTGTTCAGAGCAACTCAGACAACACTTGCTCCGATTTTGAATAAACTCTGTAAGTTACAAGAAAGCCACATGTCAAGGAGAACAGGAGAGGGAGAAGCTACACAGTGGAAAGGGGAGGGGACAGATAGTTTAAGATGGACAAGGGCAATGACATTTGTATTTCCTTTTGATTTGTGGGGTTTTATTTTTTGCATGAAAGCAGTATGTGTCGGGCATTAAGTGTCATTCTTTGTATCATCCATAATAAAATGTTTTACTGTCATAAACAGCATTAGATAATCTTGTTTTTCTTCCCAGGCTGCAAAGGAAATTTTACCCTTGGAACCACAAGTCTAGCCACAAGGGCTGACTGTTAAAGAAATCTGCTCTGTTCCTTTATGACAGCCTGTTTACAGGAATTATGTATCTGTCGTTCCCTAGGACACATCAATAGAGAATCACCTTCGTGTACACGCTTCAAAGGAAAGCCACAATAAAAAGACACAGCCAACCTCCAGGAAGGCCGCCGGGCGCGCCCACATAGATCATTCTTGGCTCCTGAGTGACCAATCCCACGTTACATTCTATGGCAGTGCCTTCCCTAGCAGGAGGGCAGATCTCAGCGGTGAGAAGTCTTGTTTGCTGATCTGGGTAAACCTAATCGTGCAGAGTGCATTTGAGAACACTGAGGCCGGCTGAATATCACTTCCTCGTGCCATTTACCCTAGACAATAACACCCAGAGCCCACTCAGACATGGGAATGAGACAGACAGGCTTCTCTACGCCTCATACTTAGCCACACACAGCTGCGATTGGACAGCTTGGCTTCAAATTATTCCCAACTTATTTAATGTGCTCAGGCAGTTTACTCATCTCTAGAAAGAGGTTAAGAACATCCCCATAAGGGACCAGCAGTTAGCGTAATGGCTATGTCGCTGGACTCCCACGTAGTCGACTGCGGTTCGCATCCCGGATGCAGTGGCTTAAAACTCACGCCGGGCGCATGTGTGTGCATGCCCAACATCCCAAGAGGAGAATGGAGAAGAAGGGATTGCGGCGTGGCTATCTCCCCTGGGGGGGTGATTTCTTGCTTTCTATCTTTCTGTCTCTCTCTCTCTGTCTGTCTGGTGAGTGCA
Organism: Tupaia belangeri chinensis; assembly: GCF_000334495.1. NCBI lineage: Eukaryota > Metazoa > Chordata > Mammalia > Scandentia > Tupaiidae > Tupaia > Tupaia belangeri. The sequence goes on from NW_006159858.1 coordinate 4,363,347, forward strand.
TGCGCCCTATAGCAAAAACCTCTAAAAAAAAAAAAAAGAACATCCTCATAAGGCTATCGTGGATACTGAGTTAATGCATGGCACGTACTTTGGACAATTCTTATGCCATATTTAACACTCAATACATGTTCATTATTATCAGCATTATCACTCTCTCCCTCGTTTATTCAGCCAGCGAGATCCCAACCCAGATGAGACCGAGGCTCCCTGAACCCGCCTCAGCCAAAGCCAGGGCTGCCTCAGTGCCCCAGCACCCTCCTTGTCTTTCTCCCCATGAGCCATAAAGTGATCATAGTTAAAAGTCTGCTGTCCCCTGGATGATGTGGTGGTTAAGGCACTGGACTCCCACATAGCTGACTGTGGCTTGAGTCCCAGACCTGGCAGTTAGCTTTCTCACTTTGCCTCTTTCTCTGTCTCTCTCTGTTCAAAATAAGTAATAAAAAAATAAAAAATAATAAAAAGTCAGTTGTCCATCCCAGACCTGCAACTGAGACAGTCTCGTTCCTGTCCTGTTCCACAGACAGACAAGGGAATGTGAAACTGCACGAGGCCCGAAGCGGCCACTGGGTTAAACCTGCTGAAAGACGCCTTTTCCCTCCTGTAGCATCTGCCACCGGCTCAGAAAATATAACCCACGGGGAAGCAAAGAAGAAAAAGGTTGTGTGCGTGTGAGAGGGAGAGAGAAATTAATCCCAGTCCATGAAGGAGGTGACGCAAAGGGATGTCTCAGCAGAGAACTGGCCTCTCTAGCTTCTGAGATCACCAGGTGGAGCTGGAACAGAGCTGTAGTAATTAGCCAGACACTGAAATAGTAAAATACAAGGAATGTCACCTGCCCCCATCCTACCTTAAACATGCGCTAGGACCACACTCTCTCTGGTAGCAACAGAATCCTCTGTTCTGGGAAGGGTCTGGGATTATCCATAAACACGGAAGGACAGAATCTGAATTTGTAAGCCATTGACCCACTTCAAACCAAAATGCTGACGATCTCGAACTTAACAATGGTTTTGCTCAGTTGAAGGTCTGCCACCTTTGGAAATGTAGGCATAGAAAAAATGCATCATGACCTTTCCAACAGCCTAAGTTTGGCAGGTTTATCAAACCCCTTCAGAAGCCAAGCACACTTTGTTCAGAGATGTCCTTGGCTATATCTGGCCTAGTCCTGCTTTGTGAGGCTATATGGCTTCGTGGTGGTTTGGAGGGCAGCAGTGATGAATGGAATAAGTAGGAGCTCCAGAATGTTCTGCCCAGCACCAGCCATGTGGACTTCAGCAGGTCACTTACACCCTGCAGTAACATTATTTGTGTACACAGGCAATATTGCCAACCTCATAGGCTGATGGAAAGATGAGAAGAGAAGACGCACTTATAGGAAAGTATCTAACATCCGAACTGGGAACTACAGTGATGCTAATTAACTGTGAGGATTCCTGTCATCTGAGGTAGTCCCGAAGGCCTTGGGCACTCCAGGTGGTCCTGGCATAGTGAAGGAGGTTATTTTCAGCCTGTGCAGGTTTTTCTCAGTTTTCCTGTGCATCAGCTGATCTAAACCTTTCTATCCACACCAGAAAGGCCTACCTCTTCCCAGATTCCTTGGGACCAGGAGGAAACAGCAGGCCCGACCAGCTTTCTATCTTTCTAAAAAGATAGAAAACCTGACAGGTTAGAGATAAGAAAGTGAAAAGATTGTGGCATTATACATTCCATTGGAGGGTGTTTTCTTTCTCTCTCTCCTCCTGTCTCTCTGGCAAGTGCATTGTCCTCTGGCAAAAAATAAATAAATAACCCTAGTTCCCTCAAACCTAAGTAAAGCCCTCAATCTTACAGTTGGGTCAGCCCAGAACGGAGCCAGGCTCAGAGAAAGAGAGGCCCGTCCCTTAACCCATGTTAACCTGTGCATACAGTTAGGAAAAGTTTTAGTTTTCCCTATATTAAACTTCTGTATAAATTTTTAATTAGAATAAAGAAATTAAGTCTTGGCTTGTCAGCCATATACCTCACACAAATCGTTTGAGTTTCCACATAGATTTCTCAATGCAAACCTTGTCAAACAAAGTGTACAAGGTCTGTATTCAAAAAAGGGCCGTTGGTGGCCAGCAGCACCTGGACAGCAAGGGTCTCCAGGAACATAAAGATCCTATGTGCATGTGTTTGGTTAATCATTTTCTTAATGTCGCCAAATTAGAAATATTGCCCTGCATATATTTGGCTGAATTTCCTTCCTCATTCAACTCTAAACACGTAGGATGCTTACATGTGTTTCTGATCATTTTCTTCTTTTTGAGCACTACAAAAGTGAGAATGTTTTTACTTTTCCTCCTGTGAAACTGAGCCCTCTGAAACCCAGCATACATACACATTTCATAGAGCCAAGTTCATGTGTTAAACGCTGTAAACTACAGAGAGAAAATGGGAGCGATTTCTGAATAATTAGAAACAAGAGACTCTAATTACTGCCCCAGTACATATAATATATATATGTATACACATATATATACACATGTATACATATATGCACATGTATGGACATATATACATACATACATACACACTCTTTTTTTTTTTTTTTTCCCATAAAGAGCTGGGCCAAATTTTCTCCTGATTCTGACCCAGTGATTCTTTTTCGGAAATGTAGGCATAGAAAAAATGCATCATGACCTTTCCAACAGCCTAAGTTTGGCAGGTTTATCAAACCCCTTCAGAAGCCAAGCACACTTTGTTCAGAGATGTCCTTGGCTATATCTGGCCTAGTCCTGCTTTGTGAGGCTATATGGCTTCGTGGTGGTTTGGAGGGCAGCAGTGATGAATGGAATAAGTAGGAGCTCCAGAATGTTCTGCCCAGCACCAGCCATGTGGACTTCAGCAGGTCACTTACACCCTGCAGTAACATTATTTGTGTACACAGGCAATATTGCCAACCTCATAGGCTGATGGAAAGATGAGAAGAGAAGACGCACTTATAGGAAAGTATCTAACATCCGAACTGGGAACTACAGTGATGCTAATTAATTGTGAGGATTCCTGTCATCTGAGGTAGTCCCGAAGGCCTTGGGCACTCCAGGTGGTCCTGGCATAGTGAAGGAGGTTATTTTCAGCCTGTGCAGGTTTTTCTCAGTTTTCCTGTGCATCAGCTGATCTAAACCTTTCTATCCACACCAGAAAGGCCTACCTCTTCCCAGATTCCTTGGGACCAGGAGGAAACAGCAGGCCCGACCAGCTTTCTATCTTTCTAAAAAGATAGAAAACCTGACAGGTTAGAGATAAGAAAGTGAAAAGATTGTGGCATTATACATTCCATTGGAGGGTGTTTTCTTTCTCTCTCTCCTGCTGTCTCTCTGGCAAGTGCATTGTCCTCTGGCAAAAAATAAATAAATAACCCTAGTTCCCTCAAACCTAAGTAAAGCCCTCAATCTTACAGTTGGGTCAGCCCAGAACGGAGCCAGGCTCAGAGAAAGAGAGGCCCGTCCCTTAACCCATGTTAACCTGTGCATACAGTTAGGAAAAGTTTTAGTTTTCCCTATATTAAACTTCTGTATAAATTTTTAATTAGAATAAAGAAATTAAGTCTTGGCTTGTCAGCCATATACCTCACACAAATCGTTTGAGTTTCCACATAGATTTCTCAATGCAAACCTTGTCAAACAAAGTGTACAAGGTCTGTATTCAAAAAAGGGCCGTTGGTGGCCAGCAGCACCTGGACAGCAAGGGTCTCCAGGAACATAAAGATCCTATGTGCATGTGTTTGGTTAATCATTTTCTTAATGTCGCCAAATTAGAAATATTGCCCTGCATATATTTGGCTGAATTTCCTTCCTCATTCAACTCTAAACACGTAGGATGCTTACATGTGTTTCTGATCATTTTCTTCTTTTTGAGCACTACAAAAGTGAGAATGTTTTTACTTTTCCTCCTGTGAAACTGAGCCCTCTGAAACCCAGCATACATACACATTTCATAGAGCCAAGTTCATGTGTTAAACGCTGTAAACTACAGAGAGAAAATGGGAGCGATTTCTGAATAATTAGAAACAAGAGACTCTAATTACTGCCCCAGTACATATAATATATATATGTATACACATATATATACACATGTATACATATATGCACATGTATGGACATATATACATACATACATACACACTCTTTTTTTTTTTTTTTTTACCATAAAGAGCTGGGCCAAATTTCATACTGATTCTGACACAGTGATTCTTTTTCAACTATGTTCATTTGCAGATGTGTGGAGAGGCTTAAAATTTCTGTCAGTGGCTAGATTGGGCAATAAGCTCTAATGACGAAAAAAATATCTCCAAGAAATAACTCTAGTTCAGGGCTGGCCCATGGCCTGGTGGTTGAGGGAGAGGGAGCCCATATAGTCAGTCTTACAGTTTGAGTCAGGGACCTAGCAACTTGAAAAACACAGTGGGCTTGTGTGTGTGTGTGTGTGTGTGTGTGTGTGTGTGTGTGTGCCCAAATCCTGACAGGGTAGAGATTAGAAAGTGAAAAGTGAAAAGATTGTGGCATTATACATTCCATTGGAGGGTGTTTTCTTTCTCTCTCTCCTGCTGTCTCTCTGGCAAGTGCATTGTCCTCTGGCAAAAAATAAATAAATAACCCTAGTTCCAAGCACTACTGTAACCACATATAATAGCTTATTTCATCCTCACTATGACCTTATGAGATGGGGAGTATGATTACTCCTATTTTACAGAGGAAGAAATTCAGGCTTAAAGAGGTTATATAAGGGAAGAAAACAGTGCATGCTCTTATTCCCTGCCCCTTCTTACCTGAAATGTTGCACAGCCAAACAAGGATCTGCATCTTGCTTTTGCCCCATAATGACATGCCCTGTTAAGCTGGCTCTGCAGTTCAGCAATTAAGCCCTGTACGTAGGGGGCTAGATCCCACATGGCTGACCACAGTTGGAATCCTGACCCTGAGAGCTTGAAAAACAAGCTGGGTGGGTACGTGTGCATGCCCCAAATCCTAATGGGATAAAGAAATAGAAGAAAAGGGATCGCAGCATGACCACAGCCCGTTGGGGTGTGCGTCCTTTCCTCCTCAGTGAGCACACACACCCACTGACAAAAAGAAAAGAAAGAAAAGCACACACACATACACACACACACGCGCCCTCTCTCTTTCTCTCTTCCTCCCTCTGGTCAAATTGAAGAATAATAATAATTAATTTGATCAATGAAATAATTCTTAAAAAAAAAAAAAAGGGCACGTGGTGTGGTGGTTAAGGCAGCAGGGGGCCTGTGGTTAAGGTGCTGGACTCCCACATGGCTGACTGTGGTTTGAGTCCTGGACCCAGTGGCTTGCTTTCTCACTCTCCCTTTCTCTCTCTCTGCCCCTCTCTGTCTCTTTCTGGTCAAACTAAAGAATAATAATAATTTAATGAAATACTTCTTTAAAAAAGACACACACACATGCTAAGATTTCTATCTACACACAGAGATTTGGTTGTATCATTTTATCTGACTCAGTTTCCCCAGTTGCAAAAAGAAAAGAGTATGCACATCCTCTCAAAGGCTCCTGTTTACTGCTTCTAATTCTCAGAGTCAGGACTAACAGGTACATGCTGAGCTCCCTGGAGAGGACAGGGCAGCGCTGCCCTCAGCACCAGGCTCTGGGTCTGGCCAGCTTTACTAGCCCGGCAGCTCCTGGTGGAAAAGCTGCAAGATGCAACACCATTTGCCTCCTGCATGCTCCAGGCTGAAGACCTACTACGTTGCTTTTGTTTCTAAATTTTTTTCCAGGCTTTGAAATTACCTCCTATCTTGGAAGAACCACCTAGAGTCCTGGACCCCCTGAGGAGCCAACTTAAAGTCAATGAGTCCCCTGAAGAGCTCTTCATCTTTCCCGTGGAGATTCATTTCCATACCCAGCACCCTACAAGAGAGAAAGCCCACAAAAGAGGTAGGTCCCCCTTGGATGGCGCTCCTGAGGGAACTCAGGCAGGCCTGGAGGGGCTGGGATCTGGGGTCCTGTCAATCCAACCCACTCCTAAAGCATGGCTAATCTTGCAGAGTCCTCACCTTCGGAGGATTTTTTTTTTTTTAATCTAGAGGAAGGGAAAAAAAGGTAAAATCTGGAAGTAGGTCTCTTCTAGTCATATTCAATTTGATTTTTAAAATATTTATTGAACCCTTTATTAAGCAGTGCATTTTGCTAAACTATGGAAGAGAAAAGTAGACAGGCACACACGTAAATAAGCCAGGGCGCTACAGGTATTACAAAGGTGCAAAATTTTCAGGCAGCTTATCAAAAAATTAATATAATATAAAACGAGAGAAGTAAAGTTGAAATTGAAAAAAAAACTCTGATTAAAAAAGAACAGAGAAATCGATATTATCAGATATTTGGGATTCATTTATTGCTTTAGGTAAGCACTGGATTTAGCTGAGTTTCCTGGCAGCCAAGGTAAAAGTGATACTTGGATCTCTGGATATTCATTTTATAAAAGAAATGTTTGCCCAAAGTGTTATTTTTCTGACCTTGAATTAGGTTGTTATGTAACAAATGACCTCTACAATCCTTGTCAGGGCACAGATTTTGCGATTTAAGCAAAGTTTTTTTGTTTTTGTTTTTTTTTTGCTATAGGGCATGTGCGCTCGCCAGAAAGACAGAAAGAGACAGAGAGACACAAAGTGAGAAATCACCCCCCCGGGGGAGTGGCTATGCTGCAATCCCTTCTCCTCCATTCTCCTCTCGGGATCTTGGGCACGCATGCACACGCGCCCGGTGTGAGTTTAAGCCACCGGATCCGGGACTCTAACCGCAGTCAACTATATGGGAGTCCAGCAACATAGCCATTATGCTAACTGCTGATCCCTAAGCAAAGTTTTAAGAGTATATTGGGGACAGAGCCAACAGTTGGCATGCTTGTTAGGGCACTGGACTCCGACATGGCCGACCATGGTTCGAGTCCCAGACCTGGCAGCTTTCTCTCTCTCTCCTCTCTCTCTCTCTCTTTCTCTTTCTCTCACTCTGTCCTTCTCTAGTCAAATTAAAATAAAAAAATAAAGTTAAATAAAATAAATCTTTTTTTAAAAAGTGCATTGGTGGGGACAGCAGGTGGTGTGGTGGTGGCTCTGGACTCCCACATGACTGACTGTGGGTCAAGTCTCAGACCTGGTGGCTTACTTTCTCACTTTTCCTCTCTCTCCCCCTCTTTCTCTCTTTCTCTCTTACTCTCACTCTGTCCCTCTCTGGTGAAATTAAAATAAATAAATAAAGTTAAATAAAATAACTCTTTAAATAAGAGTGTATTGGCAAGAGGGAGATCAGTTCCAACTGGGATTTTAGGAAGGCTTTTTGACGAAGTCTACTAAGTAACCTCTCATGCTGTGTCACAAGGAGAACTTCTTTCTGCTCTTCCTAACTCATTCCATAATACCCTTGCCTAAGACACATTCTTCCTCCTGAGGCTTCTCTGGGAAGCCTGAGGCAGAAGGAGTTTCCAATTATTAGAGGGTTCTAGGTCTGAGCTTTCTAGAAGCTTTAGCATAAATGGCCACTGATTTCTTAGAGACTCTTAAGAATCACACAAGCAGCCATTGCTTTCTAAGGTGTTTGGATCCTCACTGTAGGAAAGAACGCCTACTAAGTTTAAAAGATCAGTCAATGGAAGGGGCATAAGACAACTTCCTGGGGTGTAAAACCGTTAGTTTTGTGGATATACAAATCTGTCAAAAGTCACTACTGTGAAGGTAAGATACATGTATTCCACTATTGTAGATTTTTACCTTTAAAAAAAAAATTAATCCACCCCTTAAAAAACAAAAACAGGGACCAGCAGTTGGCATAATGGCTATGTTGCTACACTCCCATGTAGTCGACCGCAGTTCGAGTCCCGGACCCGGTGGCTTAAACTCACACCAGGCCTGCGTGCATGTGTGCCCAAGATCCTGAGAGGAGAATGGAGGAAAAGGAATTGTGGTGTGGCCATTCCCCATGGGGGGGAGGGTGATTTCTCGCTTTCTGTCTCTCTTTCTTTCTCTGTCTTCCTGGTGAGTGCACATGCCCTATAGCAAAAGCCTATAAAAACAAAAAGGTGGGGAGGAGGCCAGTAGGTGACATGGTGGTTAAGGCACTGGACTCTCACACGGCCAACCGAAGTTCAAGTCCCTGACCCAGTGGCTTGCTTTCTCACTTTCCCTCTCTCTCTCTTTCTGGTGAGCACATGAGCTCTATAGCAACTTTTAAAAAATAGTAAGTAAAATAAAATAAATAATTATTTCTTAAAAGAATTATTTTATTTAACTTTATTTATTCATTCACTTATTTACTTTAATTTGACCAGATAGGGACAGAGAGAGAGTGACCGTGAGAGAGAGAGAAGTGAGAAAGCAAGCCGCTAGGTCCAGGACGTGCACTGGTCAGCCATGTGGGAGTCCAGCACTCTTAACCACCACGCCACCTGTCAGCCCCTAAATTAATAATTCTAAAAAGAAAGAAAGAAAGAAAAAGACACACCGTGTTTTAAATGTGAGGCCAAAGCATCAGGAGACAATTACCACTGAAAAGATATCCCAAAGGGCAGGTACATGCCACGCCACGCTGGGCCACGTGGGGAGCTTGGGTTCAGTCATGGCATAGTGGGGAAAACAGGGCCAGTCCCTGTAGCGGTCAGTAAGCCCTGTGCATAAGGAGTCAGATCCCACATGCCTGACCATGGTCTGAATCCCAGCCACGACCCTTGAAAAACAAGCTGGGTGTGTATGTGTTTCCCAAATCCTGGCATGACGGAGCAATGAAGGAAAAAGGATTGCAACATGACCACACCCCAATGGGGGGTTTCTCTCTCTCTCTCTCTGTCTCTTTCTCCCTCTCTCCCTCTGCCGAGTGCATAAGCACTCTGATAATTACTCAATCAATAAAAATAAAAAGATGTGATGCAGGCCATCCAGTGACGTAGAGGATAAGGCAGCTGGATCCCACATAGCCAACCCAGTGGTTCAAGTCCCTGGGCCTGGCTTGAAAAATATGCCAGGTGCAAGTGCATGCATGCCCAAAAGTCCAAGAGGAGAATAGAGAGGGATTGCAGCATGCCATCACCCCGAGAAGTGCTTTCTCACTTTCCCTCTCTCTCTGTCTCTGTCTCTCTCCAGTCAGTACACATGACTCATAGCAAAAAACAAATAAACAGAAAAACAATTAAAGTGGGGGCAATATGGGCACTAGTCTCCATTGTGGTTTTCTCAGGAAGAATAGTTGTGGCACAACAAGCAAGCTAATCGGATTTAGTACCAGCTTGTTTGAATGATGTAGTGCGCTCTGGGCCAAGGTGGCTGTCCATCATTTTCTGGAACTTGCCCTAGGGTTATTACGGCAGAGGGACATATTAGGGCAGGGGTATAAGAACTCTATAAAGGAGGTAGTTGGGGTGTGGGGTCTATGGGTGGGTTGGTTTGCAAATGACAGGTGTACCACAGGTGAGTCATTTACCATCTCTAGGAATTGGCTAGCCCTGGAAGGGACAGTCTTCACAAGGTGAGGAAGATCCCAGATGTCAACACATCAAAATAAAGACATACTCAGCCCAGTCTGGTGGGTGTGGTTGGTAGCAAATTGAACTGCAGTGCTGGAGGCCACATGGTCAAATACAGGTTTGAATCCCCACATTGGCTTGAAAACATGTCCAGCATGCACAGGTGCCCACGACACGGAGGAGCCGAAAGGCTGGGGAAAAGGGACCATGGCATGACAAGACCCTTTGGCGTCCTCTGTCTCTTGTGCATGTGCATGCACTCTGTGATGAATGAAATACACTTTCAAAATAAATAAATGTTTAAAAATTAAATAAGTACAAAATAAAATAAAAAGACACAATACAAACAGATAAGACTATCAGAAGATTGAGCTAAATTTGGTTATTTTCCATGATGACTACCACAGGAAGATCAGGAAGACCACAGGCCATCAGGAACCCCGAGAGCTATTAGCTACTAAGCTTGCCAACAAGCTGCCAAGTGAAAAATAACGAATAAAGTACAAAGAAAACGAGCCACGGAGTCTCTGCTCTTTCACATGTCAGTTACAAGAACCAGAGCCTAACCCAAAGTGCATTAAGCAAAAAAAAAAAAAAAAAAAAAAAAGTCATGATATAAGCTCACTCCTGGATCAGCTAACTCCAGGAGCAGTTGGATCCAGACCTCAGAAAATGTCATCTGGCCAGTAGTTAGTCTAAGTCAGGTCTATTAGCTTTTCCTCTCAAGCTGACTCGCACCACGTGGTGAGAAGTTGTCCTCCTGTGACTCCATGCTAACCTCCTACCCATTACCCTCTGTAATAAAGATCTGCCTTTTATAAGCTTTTGCAAAAATGCTAAGGTTGCCTCTGATTGGCCAGGCTTCAGTCATATGCCTGATCTGGAACCAATCACAGTGACTAAGGCCATTTGATACTCTCCAAGGCCAGGCTTCAGTCACATGGCCTAGAGCCAGGGGTGGAGTCAGCTCCACCCAAACCACATGTGTGAGCAGGGGAGGGAGAGGTCCCCAAAAGTAGAGACACCTGGCACCAACCACAGACATAGACTACAACGTGGCTTTCTCTGTCTCCTAGGTGCTCCACGCCCTGAGTCAGAACAAAAAACAGCAGAGACCAGGACTTTATGGAGATCTTCCACGAAGTATGCGTCTTTAGAAAGACCAAGAGGGTTAACAATGCATCTCCCGCCAGTGGACACCGGCAAGAACACGCTCTCGCCTCAAGGTAGCACCTCCCTCCTTCCAGCATCCCACGGAAATCTGAAGGGAAGGAAATCTAGACACACACGGTTCCTCAGCCATGAAGGCTGGAAGGGAGGTTGGTTCACCTCCCACCTTCTGAAGATGACTGTTGCTTGGGCAGCTGCTGTCGTAAAACTAACTTAGTGTCTAGCTCACAAATTACTCACTCACTAAGTCATCCCCCTACTAATATTTCCTGGTTGCAGAAGCAAAACCACACCAAACTTACTAAAGCTTTTCTGTGTGCCTTATATAGTCAAGCCTATGTTTTTAAACAGTGAGATTTCATTTCTAATCTGTTCGTAAATATGTATTTATTCATCTTAAAGTCCATAATATCAAAGTTGTCCCTCCGATGTTTTGGAACATCATATGAACATTTGAAATTATACACGTGAGTGCATACACACACACTAATATATATAAATTTTTAAAGAGATTTTTGCTGTCAGGCACGTGCACTCGGCAGAGAAAGAGACGGAGAAAGTGAGGAATCACTCATCGGGGGAGACGGCCACACGGCAGTCTCTTCTCCTCCATTCCCCTCTTGGGACTTTGGCGTGCATACACACATGCCCAGCATGAGTTTCAAACCTCTGGGTCCAAGACTCGAACCACAATTAGCCAGGTGGGAATCCAACACCTTAACCACTACACCACCTATTGGCCCTAAGTATATATTTTTTATGTGTTAGATAGGTTAGAAATAAGTGATTATATGTAGGGGAAAAAATAAAAACATTTTCAGAAAACTAAGCCTCCTTTCCAAAAGGCACATGCAAGATGACAGTAGCACGAATGGCACTCTGACTAGTGGTGCCGGAAGCAGATGGAATCACGTTAGCGTGTCAGAGAGCCCCCTCTGTTCCAGGCACAGTTGTTAGTGATGACGTGTATCATCGCAGGTGCTCCTCACAAGCTCATCCTCGTTTTACAGATCGGAAAGCCGAAGGCCCTAGAGATAAGTAACTTGACTGAAGCCACACGATTATAAGCGGCCTTGCTGGGACTGGAGCGCAGGCCTTCCAGCGCCAGGATGCAGGCGCTTTCCCGTTACCCCGGCTGCTTTCAGGATAAACAAAACAATGAACCTAGACCAGGATCTGCTTGAAACATTTAGGTTTTGAGGGCGCCTTTTAATTATTGGAACAGAGGCTTGTTTAGTCTATCTCTTAAGTGAGAATTAATTATCCTAAGACTTTGAAGTTTCCTTTTAAAAACACTCCAAATATGGGCAGGGGTCACTGTATGAGAACAGACAAGAAAGCGGCTTTCTACCTGTGAGCCACAATGTCAAGTGCACAGACAGAGCCACTGAGATCAGCAACAACACCCGTGACTGTCGTCTTGTCGTATGATCCACCTTGCAACGCAATTCGCTTGTCTCAAGCTGCCTGTCCACCAGGGACCGGGTGTCTAGTGCCTGCCCGTCCTCTGCCATCCTGCCAGAAGGAAGCTGCTCTGAGAAGTCCCTATCCCTGCTGTGAATTAATTTGATATATAGCTCAATCAGCTAGTGAATGCATAAGGACGGGAACACAGGGCTACAGGTAGTGTGGTGGTTAAGGTGCTGGCTCCAGGGACCAGCAGTTAGCGTAATGGCTATATCGCTGGACTCCCACGTAGTCGACCGCGGTTCGAGTCCCGGACCCGGCGGCTTAAACTCATGCCAGGCACGTGTGCGTGCATGCCCAAGATCCCGAGAGGAGAATGGAGGAGAAGGGATTGTGGCGTGGCCATCCCCCCTGGGGGATGATTTCTCGCTTTCTGTCTCTCTGTCTCTCTCTGTCTGTCTGGCGAGCGCACGCCCTATAGCAAAAACCTCTCCAAAAAAAGAAAAAAAAAAAAGAAGGTGCTGGTATGGGTGTGGCCCAGTCCAGACCCGGCAGCTTGAAAACATACCAGGTGTGTGTGTGTATGGGTGTGTGTGTGTGTGTGTGTGTGTGTGTGCGCGCGCGCGTGTGTGTGTGTGTGTGTGTGTGTCTCCAAAATCCTACCTGGAAACAGGAGGACAAGGGATTGTGGTGTGATCATCCCACCTGGGGAGTGATTTCTCAGTTTCCCTTTCTGTGTGTGTCTCTGTTCTCCCTTTCTCTCTGTTCCTCTAATGAACACATGCACCGTATGATAAAAATCTTGAAAGAAAAGATGGAAACCCAAAGAGGCAAATTTTTCATAGCATTCTTTCTGACACAGAGGTTCCCTGATGCAAGGGTATTTAAAACTAATAAATGGGACTGTCTGATTGCTACAGAGGTTGGATGTCATTTACTTATTTGGCCTTGGATTATTTCACTTTAGTAATACAGAAATGAGGGGCTAATGGGTGGCATAGTGGTTAAGGCACTGGACTCCCACATAGTCAACCACGGTTCAAGTCCCAGTCCCAGTAGCTTCAAATTCTCACTGGGCACATGTGCATGCAGGTCCAAAATCCCAAGAGGAGAATGGAAGAGAAGGGATCATGGTGTGGCCATCCCTCCTGGGGAGTGATGTCTCGTTTTCTGTCTCTCTGTCTCTCTGGTGAACACACATGCCCTAGAACAAAAATCCCTAAATAAATAAATAAAATAATACAGAGACGAACTCAGCTTTTATATATATACATACACACATGTGTATTTCATTTTACTGCTCAACCACCTGAGAATAAGTTGCAAACATAGGGAACCAGCAGTTAGCATAATGGCTATGTCACTGGACTCCCACATAGTTGACTGCGGTTCGCGTCCCGGACCCGGTGGCTTAAAACTCACGCCGGGCACGAGTGCATGCGTGCCCAAGATCCCAAGAGGAGAATAGAGGAGAAGGGATTGCGGCGTGACCATTCTTCCCCCCCCGGGGGGGGGGGGGATTTCTCACTTTCTGTCTCTATGTCTCTCTCTGTCTGTCTGGCAAGCGCACGCGCCCTATAGCGAAAACCTCTCAAAAAAAAAAAAAAAAAAGAGAATAAGTTGCAAACATTGTGTATTGTATCCTTTATCAGCACTTACCTCCTAAGAGCAAGAATATTCTTCCTCCCAGCCATAATACTGTTCTTACGTTCAAGAAAATTAACAATGGTATGATACTATTTTCTAATATATAATCTGTATTCACATCTCTCTAGTTATACCAATAATGTTCCTTAAAGTTTTCCTTTAAATACAAAACTCAACTTGGAATTATGTATTACATTTAGTTGTCACATCTCTTCAGAATTTATTTTCAAAGTTTTTGTCATAGGGTGCGTGCATTTGCTGTAAAGACAGAAACAGAAGGAAAGTTAAAAATCACCCCCCAGACCCCAATCCCTTATCCTCCATCCTCTCTCATGATTCTGGGCACACACACACATGTACCCAGCATGAGTTTTAAGCCACTGAATACGGAACTCAAACCTCTGTCAGCCATGTGGGAGTTCAGCCCCTTAACCACTATACTACCTGCTGGCCCACTTTAGAGTTTTTCAATCTACTTCTTCAGTCTCATTTTCATGACATCAACATTTTTTAAAAAGATTTATTTATTTAATTTTATTCATTCTTCAGTTTGACCAAAGAGAGACAGAGACACACACAGAAAGAAAGAGAGGGAGGGAGAGTGAGAAAGCAAGCCACCATGTCCAGGACTTGAACCATGGTCAGCCGTTTGAGAGACCAGCATTCCAACCACCACATCACCTGCTGGCCCCCAAAATCAACATTTTTTGGAGAGGGTTTTGTTTTGTTTTGTTTTGTTGGTTTTCTTTTTTTTTTTTT
>NW_006159858.1:4377954-4385186 GCF_000334495.1 Tupaia belangeri chinensis
GCGATCTTGGGCACACACGCACACGTGCCAGGCGTGAGTTTTAAGCCACCGGGTCCGGGACACAAACCGCAGTCGACTACGTGGGAGTCCAGCGACATAGCCATTACGCTAACTGCTAGTCCCCCAAAAATCAACATTTTTGAAGAGAGGCCAAGTTGCTTTGCAGAATTCCACTCAATTTGGATCTGTTTGTTTTTAGTAATGAGATTCAGACCAAACATCTTTAGCAGGAGTATCACACAGGTGGTGCTGTGTCCTTTGCACATCACATCAAAGGACACAAAATAGCAGTCTGTTCCATGAAAGGTGACGTGAAATGTCATGATTTGGTTATAGGCGGTATCGGCCAGATCCCGCTTGTAAACATGCCTGTTCCCCCTTTGTGTTAGTAAGTAGTCTGTAATGCTTTAGGATGACTGTGCACCAGGTCAGCTTCTAAACCCAGAGCGTAGCAGTTGTGTTGAAGGTGCAATCAAGACCACTCTCTGCACAAGAGATGAAACCAAGGCCTGTCACTTAGATCCCTGCATTTCCGTCTTCCTAGAGCAGTCCCTGCTGGTTCTGAGAAAACAGAACTGGAGGGTAAGGGTGCTTTGTGGAGAGTTATTATCGATCTCAACACTGCCTGACTGTCATAGGGCGGGCACCACCACGCCCCAACACCACCTCACTGTCTACGGGACAGTGCAGCTTGTCCTATGTACCTTGTAGAGGGAATGCATCATTGGCTCTGCCTAGTGGTCAGATATCAGTATCTGATGATTCAGGAGCCCAAAGCTGGGGTCTCCTTAGAGCCTGCAGAGGTGCAAGGAGTTTGCAACCTCTCATGTCCTACTTCCGTACCAGGATCCTGTCCCTAGATGGGAATAACAGCCACTACTCAGTTGCTCCTATGTATTGGCAAGCGCAAAATGAAGGGCCCCTGTTGCAGTAATTTCATCTCGGCCATGGGAGATAAGGGTTTCTGCTCCTTGGCAGGACTGGAAAGGGAGGCCGAAGTCGACAATGAGTGCCATACACCATCCTAAACACCAACAGCCAGCTACCAAATTGGAAAAGAGGCTCGCTCCCCCCCCTTTGGAATTTTCTCGCTCATGCTTTCCCCCTTTTGCTTTTGAAGAGGATGATGTCCTGCCCCGGAATGCAGCACCCGCTGTGGGCCTTCTACCCCCAATTAAAGGAAGAAGAAGTCCAGAGAGCCAGAAGAGCCGGCACAGCCCCAAGACATCAGGCAGCATTAGCCCCAGCAGACCCCCAAGTGTGAGACCACCTGGGAGCCCATTGCCGTCGGGACAAGGTAATCATTCCTGGGTACCCACCAATGTCTGCCTATGGCTTATTCCAAGGCTATCTGGCAGCATAAGTTCTCTAGAGGGCACCCCATTGAAAATGGGAAATCAGAGCCGGGCATTGGCACAGGGGCAAAACATCTCACTTTATGGGGCAATCCCACATGGGAAGATTCCCGGTTTAAGTCCGGAGACCTGCTTGAGAATGCCAGGCATACACATGTCCATGATCTGGGGCTGGCTAACTCTAGGGACGGATCGAGACCCTGTTAGGGTGCCACTTTTCCCTCTCTTGCTCATAGAATAAATAAATTAATTCATTTTAAAAATGTTTTAAATAATGGGGGAAACGGGCTGTGTTTCCGATGATGTCAGTGGGATTAGCGATCGCCATGCATATCCTAAAGAGTCAGTACGTGTTTCAGGAGTTTGCTGCACTGACACGCACAGCCCAGCTGTTTTGCACCTTCCTCACTCCTGCAGTAGCGTGTGATGACACCGCTCCCCGCACTCCTGGGGGAGACACGCTACTGATGTACCAGCAACACCAAGACACAACCTTTCCTGGAGCAAAGGAGCCTTGTGGCCCGCCACTAAGAAGTCCCCAGAGAGAAGGCCCTTTCAGCCAGGGCAGACCTAAGTCCTGTTTGCAGAGAGAGAAGGATCCCAGATTTCTATTGACCTCTGTGACTTAGCCGCACTTCAAGTTATTACCCTAAGGGGCCCATGGGCAGGGAAGAGACTGAGATGCGTGTGTGAGCGAGGACTGTGCAGCCACAGCTTCTGGGGCCTTCGATCTAAAGGTAGCTCATAAAGCAAGATTGCCTGGAGTCTAAACTACCCCTGCAAATTCCTAGGGAGGTGCCAGGCTGGAGACTGACAGCCCATTTGCAAAGGCGAGCAGCCCAGTCAGCTGTTCCTCCTCCGTTGCAGCCTTGGGCTGATTTCTCAGGCGAGCACCAGATGAAGGAGATGGCATGTGTTTAGGGGACAGATTGTGCGAACAAAAGGCAAGTATCTCCGTTACTAGCAGAATCACACTCAGGGCTGTGAGAAACTCACACTTCGGGAGGCACGTGGGTACTGAGAGCCATCACGAAGACAGCAGATGTCACATCTTTCATTTCATGCTCGCTCAGGGACAGAACGCCTTGCTGTCTCAGTCTTTCTCTCCCTCTCTCATTCTCTCCCTAAAGCATGTACAGATGAATTTTCATAAGCATAAATTGCATACATAGATCAAGAACTCCATTCTGTGCTTGCAGCTTCTCCGTTGAAGACTGAGATGGTCA
Organism: Tupaia belangeri chinensis; assembly: GCF_000334495.1. Taxonomy (NCBI): domain Eukaryota; kingdom Metazoa; phylum Chordata; class Mammalia; order Scandentia; family Tupaiidae; genus Tupaia; species Tupaia belangeri. Next base: position 4,380,536 of record NW_006159858.1, read on the forward strand.
GAACCAAATCCCCTCTGCCGACCCAACTCTCTTTCCTACCCCCGCCCACACACAGTGATGGGTTTTTCACTTAGAAGCCATTTCAGGGTTGGAGATTTTCTTTCTCTACTCCCTCCCCTCTATTCTTGTGTGGCAGGGATGTGCTTTTAATTTTGATAAACATGAACCAGTCTTGAGGTACTGTCGTGTCAGCGCCAAGTGCGTTCCCAGGAGTTAGCATAGTTCAGGACAAATCACACCAAACAGACACGCACAGTGGCTCTCAGACATCCATGTAAATGAAGAATCTGATTAGAAGAGAATCCAGGCCGGGACCAGCAGTTAGCATAATGGCTATGTCGCTGAACTCCCATTTAGTTGACTGCAGTTCGAGTCCCAGACCCGGTGGCTTAAACTCACGCCAGGCATGTGTGCGTCCGTGCCCAAAATCCCAAGAGGAGAATGGAGGAGAAGGCATTGCGGCGTGGCCATCCCCCGGGGGGTGACTTCTCGCTTTCTGTCTCTCTGTCTCTCTCTCTGTCTTCCTGGCAAGGGCATGCGCCCTATAGCAAAAACCTCTCCAAAAAGAGAGAATCCAGGCCATGACTGCAACAAGAGGGCAGCCTGGAGCCTCAAGTGTGTAGGTTGGGTATATGTACATGTGTAAGTGAGTTCATGTGTCTCCGAGTGTGTGGAGACATGTATGTACTTCTATGCCCATGTGAGTACGTGAGTGTGCCTGTATGCATGCCTGCACACCTGTGAGTGAGTGTTTATGTGTGGAAAATGGAGGAAAAGGGACAGTATGCATCTGTATGCATACATATGAATGAGTACACATGTCAGTGTATGTGTGTGTATAAGTGTGTGTTCTTTATTGTGTTTGTAAGTGTGCGTGTTGTGCCTTGGTAGATGTGTACGTCTGTGTGGTTTTGCATATGTGTGTATTCCTATGCCATCACTCCTAGCCTGCCCTGCTCCTGCCCTTTGCCTTGGAAATGGGGAAGGTGTGGTATAATAAGAAATTTAGGGACTGGCGGATGGGGTAATGGTTGCGTCACTGGACTCCCATGTAGTTGACCGCAGTTTGACTCTTGAACGCAGTGGTTTAAAATTCCCTCTGGACATGTGTGCATGCATGCCCAAAATCCCAAGCAGGGAATGGAGGAGGAGGGATTGCAGCATGGCCATCCCCCAAGGGACTGATTTCTTACTTTCTATCTCTCTGTCTCGCTGGTGAACACACATGCCCTGTTAAAAAAAAACTCTCTCTTAAAAAAAAAAAAGAAGAAGAAAAGAAATATATTGAGCTGTCGAGAAAGTCATGATGTATTTTTCTGTTTTTCTATGCAAAAAATGTGTCATGACTTTTATGTCGGCCCAATATTTGGTCTTTGCTTCTGATATCTGTCACAGAGCTAAAATCTTGGGCATCTTCTTTTTTTTAGAGAGAAAGTTTTGCTATAGGGTGCATGCACTTGCCAGAGACACAGAGAGAGACAGAGAGAAAAAAAATGAGAACTCAATCCCTGGGGAGATGGCCACACTACAGTCCCTTTTTCTCCATTTTCCTCTTTGGATTTTGGGTACACGCACACACATGCCCAGTGTGAGTTTCAAACCACTGTGTCCAGGACTCAAACTGCAGTTGGCCATATGGGGAGTTCCGCACCTTAACCAGTACGCCACCTGCTGGCCCCACCTTTGGAATTTTCTGAGTGGTAGGAGTGTCTTTCATTATTCACAAGGAGCCAGCTCTAATAGTGCCCGAGCTTATGCTAATGAGATGACTTAGGTTAGGGTCTCTAAATAGCCTCAGATGAGGCCAGTCATGAGAAAGACCAAGTGATTAGAGGGTTAGAATGTTGAACTTTCAGCCCCACCAGCCAACCTCCAGATGAGGTAGTGGGGACGCCAGAGAACAAGCTCTATAAACACCCCTGAATAGCAAGAGTTGATGAGCTTCCGGGTTGCCAAACATATGAGTTGCTGTAAGGACAGCACAGAGAGGGCATGGGAACCTCACACCTCTCCCCACCACCCTAGTACCTCACCCTACAGCTCTTCATCTGACCATCACCTGTATGCTTTGTAATATCCTTTATAATAAACCAGGAAGTGTAAGTGTCCTCTGAGTTCTGGAAGCCATCCTCGCAGATTATTCATCACAACGAGGTGTAGTTGTGGCTGCCTCAATTCATAGCCAGGTAGTCAGAAGTACAGGTCAGAACCTGCTCACAGGTGGCATCTGAAGGCATCTTGTAGGACTGAGACCTTAACCTGTGGGATGCGACACTATCTCCAATAGATAATGTCGAAATGAGTTGTCATAGGACACCCAATGGGTATCCGCAGGTGGGCTGTTTAGTTAGTGTACGGAGAAAAAAAACAATAACACTTACTTGGTTACAGAACTCTTCTGAATGTGAGAATAAAGTAGGAAAAAGTTTTTTTTTTTTTATTTTTACAATGAGGTTACATAGACACTTCAATCTGTCTAAGTAGCTGAGGAAAATACAACTTGCTTCTCCTTGGCCTGAGCCCTTGGAAACACTAAGCAGTTTCAGCCTTTGGTCCACAAAGTATAGTTGTACATGCTGAATTCTGCACAAAGGCATCTGACGCTGATGCAGGAATCACCAAGGTGACCCCACCAGCTTAGCCCTGCCCCCAGGAGCTCAGAGAGGCCACCTTTTCCAGACTCTCACAAAGACATGATATAGACTAGCGACAGCCCCTCCCTGCTCATCCCACCTCGGTCCTCAGAGGACAGGACCGAAAAAATGGCCCTGCTCTGTCAGAACCCAGATCCCAGGAAGAGGGCTTGCCCTGTACTCTGGTGAGCACCTGAGCACCCAGCACCTGCATGCATGTGTCCACACAGCTAGTCCCAAGTGCTCTGTGTTGAGTGTGAAAGTAGAGTAGGGGAAAATCTGGGATCAGGGGAACACAGCCCAGGTCCCCTCATCTGCACTGGTGCTAACAATGCCCATGTTTGTGCTTATTTTCAAGAAGATTCCAGAGACCCCACGCTGGGACACTTCCTGCTGGGTCCAGATGGAGCAAACGTCTGCCTGTCGCTCTCAGGGCTTACTCAAAGTGAGGCGCTTCCATCGGGCAAAGGTGAGATAACTTGCCAGGCCAACCTTGTTTTCAAAGGGGAAGATTTTACCTGCGGCTTCCAAAATTTCCCAGCAGCAGAGACATCATTAAAAACAGACGCGAGCCAGCCGGTTTCTCCCCTCTCGCTGACACAGAGGTGCTTCTGTAGCACAGACACAATAACCCAATGTTTGCACAACAAGTTTACTCTTGTTGGGGCATCTGGAGAGAGCAGTTCCAGTGGGATGGCTTGGAAGAGGTCTAATGTGCCATGGTGATGCCTTGATGAGAATGATAAAGCCCTTCTGGTATTTGCCCAAACTAAACACTCTTCTTTCCAACCACCCTTCAGAGGTGGAGGTGGCTAATTGGTAATCCGAGAAGGAATCCTTGTTACGTGCGTTGGTTCATTGCTGTGAGTCATCTGGCTCCTGACAGATAGCAAGGCAGCTTCCAAAACCCTTTCTGGCAATGTTAACTTTTTGGAAAAGAGATGATGGCTCTGGGTACTAGCCATTTTTCAAAAGGAAAAAAGAAATGAAGTCAGAGGGTGATGAATGTCAACCACCCAGAAGCCATCGTGATGCATGCACGTGACCACACAGCAAGCAGGCCCCCTGATGAGAGAGTAGAAGGGCTGCTCTCATTTGGCGGGCTTATATAGAAAGCTGGCTTCGTGAAAAGAGCATTGATTCAAAGCCAGGAGATTTGAGTAGTCCTGGCTTGTCCTCTGGGTTGCCAGATGACTTTGAGTCAGTCCCTTATGCCCTGCGTGTCCAAGGTTCATTAACCAGAAAGAGGTCTGACTCTCCCACTGAGAAATCCCCTGAGCATTGTGTTTTACATCTTGTGTCCATTGCTGCCAAAGTAGCCACCTCGTATGGAGATTTCCAGAAAGTAAAATGCATTTGGTTCCAAATTCAGAGTCAAAGAACCTCTATCACCACTTTGGGTAATACCATGATATGAATACAAAAATAGCTTGCCTCAGAATTGGCGGAAGCAGGAGTTAGACAGGTGGAGGCCACTGTCAGCGTGACACAGCTGGTACAACAGCTGGAAGGCAAATATGATTCTGCTCACCTGCTGCACATTTGTCCACTCTGTTCCAGGAGGAATAGTTTTCCTTTTGGCAAAGCAAAAGCCAGAAGCAGAAAAGGAAATAAATAGGATTTAGGCTTGAAATGTTGTTATCACCATTGTCAAGAGGATGCTTCAGTCATTTCAATATCCCCAGAACCTCGCACAGTCCTGACACATAACTCAGGATCATAAGAAATGCTCCCAGAAAAATCTTTCAATTATGTTCACATGAAGCAGAAAAGAGAGAAATGAAACGTATGCTGAGTAAATGGAACTGTGCCTGCCATCGAGTCGCAGGCCCACGGGCGGGGTGTTTAACCTTCTTGCCTCTGAGATAGAAACGCATTCGCTGTGTACATGTTGAATTAGTGAATGAGCCGTTTGGTCACTGGCCTCTCCTCCATTACAGTCAGTTGGCCTTGAGTCTTGATGATGATTAGGTGGTGCCCTGGGAAGTGGATAAGGATTTTCAACTCACATTTCCCTA
>NW_006159858.1:4385690-4398357 GCF_000334495.1 Tupaia belangeri chinensis
CATAGCACAGGTCTAGCCTTCTAAGAGTGTCTATTAATGAGAAAGGGCTTTTTGTATTGGTTTGGTTAGGTGTGGCTTCAGAAGCAGTACACTGAAAAAGCTTCTTCCTCTTGCAAAAGATTGTTCCAACCACACCAAACTCTCAAATTCACCTTGATCACCATCTCTACACTCTCCCCTCCAGTCTAATCTTCTGCTATACTCCAACTCATCCTCTCTCATTTCTATGATAGCCCAAACATTTAGTCTTCCTTCTTTTCTTCTAAACCTTTGCTCAAATTGTCCTCCAATTATTTACAATACCTTTAAATTCATCTTTTCTGGGACATTTTTCTAACTAAGTCTACCTTAATCCATGCGACTATCTAGATGTAGCCTCGATCCAGCCCTTTCAATCCTACTTTTGTGATTCCTGAATTTATCTGCATCTGTTTTCTGTTTAGCTCCCAAGCATATGTGTCTGAGAAAACCTCTTCTCCTTATCATAAATCCATTTGGTGATTGACTGGATACCTCAGGTACCACAAAGGAAAGTTCTTTGGAGGATTGTAGTCTTTTTTTTTTTTAGTTAAAAAAAAATCTTGACTAAAGGAGGAAATATGATCTGTATGATCTTTCTGAGACTTTCAGAATCTGTCAACAACTATTTGGAAATAAATTCTTAGGCTATTAGATAATGATATCTTGTTGTCAGGCAGCATACAGAAATGAATCTAAACCTTAAGAAGAAGGAGAAAAAAGATGTAAAGACTAGAACTGGAATTTGACCCTCTTGGCCATGTTGAGATATTGCAACACTTAGAGAATTCAAAGGCTTATGAAAAGAAAAGTTAACTTGGAAGGATTCAAGTCGAAACACTGGATATGCTCTCTGAATTGCTTACCTTGATTCAAATCCTTCATTCCTTCTCCTAGTCATAGTCCCAGCGATAGAAGTTCTTTTGTTTAGAAGTTTTTGCTATAGGGCGCGTGCGCTCGCCAGACAGACAGAGAGAGACAGAGAGACAGAGAGACAGAAAGCGAGAAATCACCTCCCAGGGGGGATGGACACACTGCAATCCTTTCTTCTCCATTCTCCTCTCAGGATCTTGGGCATGCAGGCACATGCGCCTGGTGTGAGTTTTAAGCACCGGGTCCAGGACGCAAACTATGGTTGACTACATGGGAGTCCCAGTGACATAGCCATTACGCTAACTGTGGTCCCTTATTTAGAAGTTTTTTATTGCAATTTTAAGGATGTCTGTGCCAATGATTCAAGTTGGGAATTCAGGTCCCATATGAATTTAAATTCCTGGTCTCTTTCAGAGTTTCAAATTATCATTTGTTCTTATCCTAAGAGATTTTTATTTCAGTAGTGTTTCTTGGTTTTTGTTTTTGTTTTTGTTAGGAGGTTGTTCATTAGCATCCTCTTCCTTGCAACTCTTTGTTGGTGTTATGGTTTTAAAATATGTTCACAAATTCTTCGACACGTCTCCCTTTTCTAGCTCTCCTCTCCTTGAGCATGAACCCACTTCTAAATTATAGACTATGACAGAGTGATGGTGTGTGACTTCTGAGACTGGGCCATATAAGAGACTGAGGCTTCTTTCTTGCTCCATATGAAAAGGAACTGAAGCCTCCTACCACCAGCCAAAATGAAATTTCCAGGCTCATGAGTGAGTTACCTTGAGAGCAGATTGCCTAGCCCCAGTTAAATCTGTTGATGGCTGCATCCCTGGCTGACGTTGTGACCACACGCTCATGAGAATCTCTGCACCAGAACCACCTGCCTAAACCACTCACAGTCCCATAGAAATCACGTAAGGTAGTGAAGTCACTAGGTTTTAGAGTACTAGTTTTGCAGCAATTGATAACAAATATACTTTGTGTTATTTCCTGATGGCCCATGACTTAGTAAACAGAATGATGAAGGGTCCAGGAATATTCCAGCAGATCCCAAAACATTGCTTATTTGGGAGAAAACGTGCTGAGTTATTGACTATTTCTTTCTTCTCTCCATTTGTCACTTGTGGTAATGTTGGTTATGGGGCACCCTGGGTAAAAGAATCTTTTCATGTAGGTAGGATTTTGGAAAAGTATGATTTCTCTTGAGTAAATTCTCTCTTAACAACTTTTGTCTTAATGATGCCTAGAGACTTGAAGAAAAAAATTTGCTTTCGATGAGGGCATGCAAGGAAGAGAAAGAACTCTGAATGTCTTAGCTTTTATTCCCAGTTTCACCATCTGTGATTTTTGTGATAGTGGCAAATAACGTCACTGCTTTGGACCTCAGCTTTCTCAAGTGGAAAAAGAGGAACTGGTATTAGAACCCATCCTTCTAACACATGTCCAATAGACCTTCAATTCCTCAAAGAGTAACAGGTCACAGATTACATAAAAAAAGAAAAGGTTCTCGGGACCTGTAGATGGCAAAATGGCTATGCCACTGCCTTCCCATGTGGTTGACCGTGATTCAAGTCCCAGACCCAGTGGCTTAAACTCACACCGGGAGCATGTGTGTGCGTGCTCAAGATCCCAAGAAGAGAATGGAGGAAGAGGGAATGTAGCGTGGCCATCCACTCCTGGGGGGTGATTTCTCACTTTCTGTCTCACTGTCTTTTGGGCGAGCACATGCACCCTATAGCAAAAATCTCTCCAAAAGAAAAAGAAAGAAAGAAAGAGAGAGAGAAAGAAAAAGAAAGAAAGAAAGGAGGGAGGGAGGGAGGGAGGAAGGGAAAGAAACGGTTCTAAAGTCAAATATACTTGGAAAGCAGTGAACTAAACTTAACCAAATTCCTTACTGCAGGACTTCATAGAACATCAAATGTGCTAATGTGAATCATGGTTCTTCAAGATGGGGATATGCACCTTTTCCCAACCTTACCAGACTACTGAATGCACTAATTTTTAGCAAAGCATCATGTGGACCTAAGTCGTATTTGTAACACAGTTTGAAAAATGTTTTACTGATGATTTCTAAGTTTTTTTGTAGCACTGTGTGTTTCTAAATATGCCTCTTTCTCCAAGGAAACTGTTGATGGGTCTGCTCTGCCGTCTAAACCCTACCAAGATTACAACCATTCAATAATTCATAACTGATCATTCTTATTTCCATTCTCCAAACATCAGTTCTGAATCACAGAACCCACAATCCTTCCATTTCTGGGTAGAAAGAAGTAGGAGAAGGTAGGAGGAGGAAATAATTGACATTGTCCCTTTTGGCCAGTGTTTGTTAATAACCCGTAAGAAATAATGTTGACAGGAATCAGTTCTAGTAACCTCAGGTCAAATATTTGAATAAAGAGCAACATGGCTGGATATGGCCCAGCATTTTCTCTTAATAGGCCTTGTTGTACTACAGATACAAAGGCCAAAAACTACATTACCCAGATCATCTTCGCACCTAGAGGGCTGAGTGAATATTACATTCTGCCCCATAGATGCACTTGCAGACTTATGGGGCCGCAGTGAGGCAGGGCAAGTTTTGGCCTACTTGTTCTGGCAGTACATTTATGAAGACCGAGCATGTTAAGAAGCAGCTGCTATAGCACCTTTGTAAGTGTCAGATTTCCTGCAGTAACTCCATGGCATCCTAAAATACCTGGGTGCTTTCTGTTCTGCACTGAACCCTGATCGATAAGCTCTGCTTACAGAAGTTATGGGCGGGTCCCATCAGGCTCAGCGTGGGGTTGAATTGGGACTATCACATGTACCACAGTGTGGGGTGGTTGTGGGAAGGCCGGCTGCGATAGCTGTGGTCGTTGCAGACTTCAGAAAGAAGCATTTTCTCTCACCATCATGAAACCAGCAAGGCTTTCGCGACCCACACGGAAGGTGTACTGATAGGCAGAGACAGCTACTAGAAAACACCAGAGACTCTCCTTCCTTTTCCTTTAACAAAACCTCACAAAGACTCCTCCACCTCATACTTGGCTGAAAAAGTGGCATCATCACCACTTTGTGGCTTTTAAAGGATAAAAAAATGACCAAAATAATAGTTTGCTCTGAATCTACTGGTGATCGCTTTTTCGAAGAAAAATTTCAATATGAAATACTGAAGAATGTTTAAAACTTTATAATTTTTTGCAGATAATGGCAATTTTTTAAAAGAAATATTTATTTAATCATTCATTTATTTAATTTGACCAGAGAGAGTGAGAGAGAGAGGCAAAGTGAGAAAGCAAGTCATCAGGTCCAGGACTTGAACCATGGTTGGTCATGTGGGAGTGTCCAGCATCTTAACCACTATGCTACCTGTTGTTGGTCACAGATAATGGCAATTTTATCCCTCTTTTTGGGTAAAAAAAAATCGCATTGATATTCCTTTTTTTTTTTTTTTTTTTTTTTTTTTGGTCAGAGGGTATGTGTACTCACCAAAGAGAGAGAGATAAAAGGCACCCCAATGGGGTATGGTCATGCCACAATCCTTTCCTCTACCTCCCCCTCACATCAGGATTCTGAGCATACCCACACATTCACTGAGTGTGTCTTCCAAGCTGCCAGGGTCAGGACTTGAACCTCAGTCAGCCATGTGGAATCCTGTTTCCTTAACCACAGCAACTGTGGAGCTGGCCCAATTATATCTTTTTTTTTAGAGCCTGTGAAGCTATGAATTTGACCGTCCTTGGGTTTGTTCTGTTTCAAAGAACTCTAAAGTCAGGAGGAAACTTAGGCATAGCCTTTATTAGTGTCTAAGAAATCATTTAATCAAACAGACTTGCTGAGGACACCCAATGTATAAAACAGATGAAAGCAGAGGTGCCTGGGTGAAGCAGGGATAGTTTGACTATGTTCCCCACAATCAACTATTCCTTCCCCTCTTCAGATGGTTCTTAGTGAGGTGCAGGGGTTTATGCAAGGCCACCAGCGCTATGACACCACAGTTTAAAAATCCTCTCATTTTATGGAGAAGGAAACTGAGGCCCAAAGAGATGTGATTGGCTCTATCACACAACCTTTCTATGGCAAACCCAAGGCTTAAACACAGATCTTCCTGCATTTAGTTAGGTCAAAGCTCTTCCTACTGCATCACTGGCTCCATTCCCTCTTTTCCGACTTCCTAGGCTTCGAGGACCAGCGGAAGTCACACCGTCACCCTCACTGTCATACGTTACCTGACTATGCCGGCCACATTACTAGGTCCTTAGCTTCCATTCCGTATTACTGTTAGGCCTCCTACCAGCCACTCCCTCACCTTCTTTATCTTTTTTTAACTCCCTTTCTTCTTTGCTCTTCTAGATTTAAAATTCCTGTGGTTAGAGCCCCTCTTCTACTTCCAAATATTGCAGAAAACACAGAAGGTGTTCCCAAAGTATTGCTCATAAATATTGATTAAAACTGTGACAGCAGACTTCGTTTCCTAATATCATTCTTTCATTTTTCCTTTTATTAATAGAATCCCTCTTCCTCCAAGTTATTTTAAATTATTTATTTTATTTATTATTATTTAAATTTTCTGTAGGGCCTGAGTACTCACCAGAGAGAGAGAGAGAGAGAAAGTGACAAAGCAAGCCACCAGGACTTGATCTGTGTTGGGCCATGTTAGAGTCCAGTCTCTCAACCACCACGCCACCTGCTGGCCCCTGCTTCCTCCAAATTTTAGCTGAACACATGACTACCTAGTTAGAGATTATATTTCCCAGCATCCCTTGCAGCTAGGTATGGCCATGTGACTAGATTTTAACTAATGATATGTGAATGGAAGTAAAATGTGAAACTTCCAGATCATTACCTTAAAATGCAACTAAGCCCACACCTACCGCTGCTCCTCTTTGTTCTTGGATTTAGCTGAGGTAGTGAAATATCTTCGTCCATGTGGGAAAGAACAATATCCTATGGGACAATGGAGCAATGACATAATAGGAACCAGGGTGCGCAGATAACTTTATGGAGCAGAGCCACCCTGATCTGACGGCATACCTCTGTGTGACAAAGAATACATGTTTAACTTTTGGAGTATGTTTGTTATAGCAGCACACCTTGTGCCTCAACATGATGCAACAGCAGTTGACCCTCCATACCCAGTTACGCAGCTTTATATTCAACCAACCAAATGTGGATTTACTCAGGCCATGACAATCATTGAAAAATGGGGGAAATCTCTCTTTTCATCTCTAAAAGAGAGGTATTGAAGATGTCTAACTATGTTTTCCTTTTCATTTATATCTGAAACTAAGATTACTAAGTAATCTAGAGATGATTTAAAGTACATGGGAAGGGGAACCAGCAGTTGGCGTAATGGCTATGTCGCTGGACTCCCACGTAGTGGACCGCGGTTCACGTCCTGGACCCGGTGGCTTAGAACTCACACCGGGCGCGTGTGCGTGCGTGCCCAAGATCCCGAGAGGAGAATGGAGGAGAAGGGATTGTGGCGTGACCATCCCCCTGGGGGGTGATTTCTCGCTTTCTGTCTCTATGTCTCTCTCTGTCTGTCTGGCGAGCGCACGCGCCCTATAGCAAAAACCTCTCCAAAAAAAAAAAAAAGTGGGAAGATGTGTGTAAGTTATATGTACATACTACTCTATTTTATATAAGTAACTGCTTCTCAGGACCAGCAGTTGGTGTTGTGGCTATGTTGCTGGACTCCCATGTGGCCGACCATGGTTCGAGTCCCAGACCTGGTGGCTTAAACTCATGCCAGGCGCATGTGCATGCGTGCCCAAGATCCCGAGAGGAGAATGGAGGAGAAGGGATTGTGACGTGACCATCCCCCCTGGGGGGTGATTTCTCACTTTCTGTCTCTCTGTCTCTCTCTCTCTCTTTCTGGTGAGCACATGTGCACCCTACAGCAAAAATCTCTCCAAAAAAAAAAAAGTAACTGCTTCTCAACCTTTTGGCTAAAATCAAGTGTAGTATTTTATATAATGCACTTGAACATCCACAGATTCTGGTATCCATAGTGGCGAAGGGTCCTGCAACCAATCTTCCACAGATACAGAGGGATGACTATGTAATAATGTCTGCCGACCTACATCATATTGCTTTGTGAAAATCAAGCCAGGTCATACTTGCATGCCATCTTAAAAAGTATTGACTAAAGTCCCAAATATGAAATGTCATTGGATCTAAAAAGAGAGATCGTCCATTGCAGGTGTGTCTGACTCCTTCAGTCCAACGTACAGAACATCTAACATGTTCAAAGGACACGAAAAGATGTTAGTATCGAGAGTGAGCACTCTCAGGCACAGTGCTACATATGTCATCCCATTCTATCACCCCATAGGCCTATAGAGTGACTATTTTCATTCGCATATCGTAAGTAAAGAACTGAAACACAGGGAGTTCACTTGCTGTGAGGGCAGAACTGGAGTTCATTCCCAGGCCTGATGTCCCAGAAGCTGTGCTATCCTCAGCCCATTTCCCAAGTCTCCACAATGGGCCCTGTGGTTACAGTCCTCAAGGAACTCACACTCCATGCCAGAGAACAGATTTACAAGCAACTCACTCGCCGCAAGGCAGAATCAAGTGAGTTTGTAGTAGAGGCCTAAGCTACATGATGCAGGAGTGTTCAAAGAAGCAGTTAATTCAAGCCTAGGAAATTGAGGAGGACTTTCGTAGATAATCCCAATTTGCATTGACCTTTGAGAAATTAGTAGAAATGGATCAACAGAGATGGGAAGAAAAAGATATGGCAAGTGGAGAGCCTCCTGGCACAAAAAGGAAGAGATGGGGATGTCAAGAACTTGTAGAGGGACCAGCAGTTAGTATAATGGCTATGTCACTGGACTCCCATGTAGTCGACCATGGTTCAAGTCCCAGACCCGGTGACTTAAACTCACGCCAGGCGTGTGTGCGTGCGTGCCCAAGATCCCAAGAGGAGAATGGAGGAGAAGGGATTGTGGCGTGACCATCCCCCCTGGGGGGTGATTTCTCGCTTTCTGTCTCTCTGTCTCTCTCTGTCTTTTTGGCGAGCACACGCGCCAAAAAGCAAAACGCTCTCCAAATAAAAAGAAGAAGAAGAAGGAGAAGAAGGAGAAGAAGGAGAAGAAGAAAGAACTTGTAAAGACAGGGAGTAGCCCACTGTGAGTGGACTGTGAAGAGCTTCATGGGGGGAGTCGGAGCTGAAAGGCAGGTCAGGGCCAGACCAGAGAAGGCCTTGCATGCCAGAATAGAGCCAGAACACTCCCTTTCAGGCAACAAAGAATCACTGATGTCTGAGGGGGGGTGTCATGCACCCGACCGTGTACTCCAGCATGAAGAGCGGGCAAGAGAAAAGGCAGCCAGCTCCGGCTATGGCGAAATCACCCAGACTACAGCTGGTGAGGGCCTGTATGGAAAGCAGTGAGCAGACCATGCTGGAAAGGGAAGCTCCCCAAGGACCGCCAGCCAGATGTGGGGATGTCAGCTTGCTCTCTGAAATCAAAGCAACCAGTGACAAGCCTGTTCAGAGAGTCTATTTACAAAATTGGCTACCGTTCTCATCTCCGACCTTCTACTCAGATTACCTTAATTCTGCTTTTGCTTTCAGTTAAGGAGCTGAGTTTGGGAGTGAGTTATATGCATGTCGTGTGTATCGTAATTAAGATAAAATGATGGGGAAGGCCCCGGAGCCTCCCTCAACACACACAGGGTTGTAGCTCTGGTGGTCTCCCTCATTTCAAATCAAAATCCCACCAGCACACATAAAAAATAGATCCTAGGGTTGTAGGCTTCTCGGCCTGTGGGTAATGAATATGGCTGTTTCCTGGCTGATGTGCTGGAGGGGAACTGGTTGAGCTGGCTAGCAGACAACCGTGGTAAATAATAAGACTCCTAAGGAAAACTCTGCTAGCAAATTTCCCGGGAGCTCAGAGGCAAAGGGCAAGACAGTAAGCAGTGATGGAAAGTGTTTGTATAACCCTCCTCTACCCTCTCACCCCAACGCACATCGAGGTTTCTCTTTCATGATTGTTTTAGCCTCTTTTTCCCTTTCAACCACCGACCACTCAATTCTTTGAGGGAAAATTAACATTCATTATGCAATTTATCTCTCTCCTTTTAATCCAGAGTGTCTGTCTCCAAGGTCCCTACTCAATAATTAATGTTTGTTCTCATTTCCCATTCTCCAGAGCATCCATTCTTGAACTGGAGGGTCAACAATTAACACTAATTACGGCTTTTTCTCTCTCCGGTGTTGGCTCTCAGAATCCCTAGTTGCCCGCTCCGCCTGAGTTATCGGCGAGCATGTGGCTGCGTGTGTGCAGCTGAGATGGAAGAGCACCAAGAGGCAGGCTTTTCCAAGCCCCACCGCAGTGGAGTGAATCAATAAAACCCAAACATTCTTCTTTGGCAACCTCTCTGGTGGATTCGTTATCAGTAATGAGACAATAAAGCAAAAATAAATTAATTAATTAAAGTATTTGGAAATAATGAGTTTGGGTGGGTAGAGCAGACGATCTCTAAGTCTTTAGCCATTTGAATGTTTTAGAATTCCCTGTGACTTTTCCTTCCCTTTTCTCTACTCTCATGCCTCTCTCTCCCCCTCTTTCTCAAACACACACACTCTCTCTCTCTCTCTCACACACATACACACACACACACATTCACACTCATACCAAATTTCCCTTTAAAAACCATTTTCTTTTTCTTTTCTTTTTAGAGAGACTTTTGCTATAGGGCACATGTACAGAGAAACAGAAAGTGAGAAATCACCCCCTAGGGGGGGATGGCCATGCCACAGTCCCTTCTCTGTTCTCCTCTCAAGATTTTGGGCATGTACACACACATGCTCAGTGTGAGTTTTTAAGCCACCAGGTCCAGGACTTGAACTGCAGTTGACTATGTGGGAGTCTAGCGACGTAATGATTGCTCCAGTTTGCTGGCCCCTCAATTTCCCTTTAAAAATCATTCTCCTGGGGCGGTGGGTGGTGTGATGGTTAAGGCACTGGATTCCCAAGTCCTGGATTTGGTGGCTTGCTTTCTCACTTTCCCTCTCTCTCTCTTTCTGTCTCTCTCTGGTGAGCACATGTACCCTGTAGCAAATTAAGTAATGATAATGATTAATAAAATTAAATAAATAATGCCTTAAAAATGTTTTCCCTTCATTTAGGAGCCACTTAGCTGACTTTGCTACTCAGTGCCTCTCCCTTAGCTGTCTTTCTCAGGTCTGGTATCCTCATTCCCTTCACCATCAAAATAGCAATGTTTTAACTAGTTTTCATTTTTACTAACAAGGACGGCTAGGAAAATATTCTCGCCCAAGGTGACTCTAACAGATCGCAAACAAATTCACTGGGGGCTGTGAAAAAGCCTGTCTGTCGCTGGCCAGAATCAGATGGGCTGGAACCCGCTCTGCCTTCCCTGGTCCAGCCCTTGTATTTGAGCTACAGCTGGAGATGCGGCTCCTCATGCGCACCTGTCATCCCTGAGCTGGTGCACCGAGGCCCCGTGCGGGACAACTGCTGTTTGAATCTGGACATCAGCTCACGGCATGTGTCAGACATGAACTGTTTTAAGCTCTTGCTCTGTCAGAAGTCCTCCCCTCAGTGCCCAGTCTGGTGGTGCAGTTGGTAGCAAACTGAGCAGCAGTGTTGGAAGCCACATGGCTGACCACAGGCTCAGATCCCCAGGTGGGCCTGAAAACATGCCAGGATATGAATGTGTGCCGAAGACCCTGACAGGCCAGGGGGCTACAGGAAGGGGTTTCTGACATGACAAGATCTTGTCATGGGTATTTCTTCGCCTCCCCACCCCCTACCCCCCATGCATGTGCTCTTTATCATGAATAAAAATAAAATAGCTTTAAAACAAAAGTTCTCTCTGAATTTTAGCATCAGGGTCCTGCAGGGCTTCGCCTTTGAACATTTTGGATGTAAACATTCTTTTCCTCAGTGCTTTTTCTCTCCATAATGGCAACTATAGATTTTCAAAACCATCCGATTCATCATGAGACTTAAGCATCAAAGCATCCTCTTCATGTTTTCCTCTGTCTTGGGGTAAGGAAATGGCTTTTAAGAATTTTCCACAGGACCAGCAGATGGCATAATGGTTATGTTGCTGGACTCCCATGTAGTCGACCGTGGTTCGAATCCCAGAACTGTGTGTGTGTGCCCAAGATCCCAAGAGGAGAATGGAGAAGGGATTACAGTGTGGCCATCCCCCCTAGGGGGGTGATTTCTCCCTTTCTGTCTCTCTCTCTCTGTCTTTTTGGCAAGCACACACGCCCTATAGCAGGGGGGAAGGGGAGAACTCTCCAAAGAAGAGGGAAAAAGAAAGAATTTTCCACATTCTCATGTAAAATCCCTTATTATTTTTCAGCTGTCAATTCAAATATCAGCCATGAAGAGGAAGAGTCTAGTATTCCGCATTTCCTAAAAGGTAAACTTTTTCCCTAAAAAGTCACCTTTATTTCTCCTCTATGTGATTTGACTCATGAGCATAATATTTCACCCTAAACCTCCAGAAGCACAAAACTTCCCCCCAGATACACCAATAAGTAGGGGAGAGGATACTTTTCGGAAAGCCCAAGAGACGTCCTGCCTTTCTGCATTACACGTGGCAGCTCTGTGTGCTGTGCTCTGGGCGTCCTTAGGGAAGAAGAGAAGCCAGGCTGAACCAAGCACTTGACTTTGCTGGCCCCACGGGGATCATTTGCAGGGACATCCTGTGGGTCCCACAGGTTATACTCTGCACACGTCCCATGATAATGAAGTGGACATTGCCCCCCCTGGAGCTGTGCATAGCTCACCCTGCACAATCATGAACTAGGAAACTATCTGGAAAAGACTCTCAGGCTTGTATTTTGTTTTTATTCTTTTTTTTCATTGCCAAACAGTGCAGAGAGTGACACAGAAAAAACATCCCCTAAAGGAGCCTGGTCATGCTGCAATCCTTTTCCTCCACTTCTCTATCCCATCAGCAGTTTAGGCGTGCATGCTCATGCACTTGGCATATTTTTTAAGCTACCAGGCCAGGATTTGGACTGCCGTCAGCTCCATGGGATCCAGATCCCCATGCCCAGGACTTACCTGCTACACTATGGGATCAAATTAGGCTTATATTTTAAATGAGAGGCTGAGATTAGTTCTACCTCTTCCAAGATGCTGTTTGTATTTCATGTCCTCCATAAAGAGAGGTAAGAGAGGCAGACACTGAGAGTGTGGGTTGACTTAGCAACTCATCCACCCCTAGACACGGCTGCTTCTGCCTCAGCTCAGGGGAAAGGATGATACGTGGAGACTTTTCCTCTCCTACACATAGGAGAGGAAAATTGATTAGCAGGAAATGTGTGTGGTCCTCCTTGCTGCTTCGGAGCAGGCAGCAATGGACCCGCAGGAGGGACCTGCCTGCTGTAGTAACAGGAAGCGATACCTCAGGTGGAGAGCTGGAGCCGGGGACGTGCGGGAGGAATTGTTTTTGCCAAAGATTGCAAAAGTAGGAGAAAATGCACTATTAAATTCTTGCCAATTTCAAACATCTGGAAGCAAAGCAATACCCTAGAGTCTGGCCCACTGTGTTGCTCCCTTGCCAACTTCCTTGAGTGACATCTTGACCACATGGGAAGAGTCTCAGGGGCAGTTCTGCTCATCCCCACACACTGGTATAAACGGGGCCAGAATCGCTTTTTTTTTTTTTTTAATTTTAACAAAGAATTTTGCTATAGGTCATGTGTGCTCACCAGAAAGAGAGAGAAAGAGATACAGAAAGCAAGAAATCACCCCCCCCCCCAAGGGGGATGGCCATGCCGCAATCCCTTGTCCTCCATTCCTCT